>NC_133617.1:40684483-40911983 GCF_048593235.1 Sminthopsis crassicaudata | reverse complement strand
ATATTCTCAAATTCATGCCATATAAGAAGAAATTAGAATTGTTCAGCTGTCAAAATTTGTCAGATAGAAGAAGAATTATTTTTGACCTCAGAGGGCAGAACTAGAAATAATAGATGGAAGCAGCAGAAGCAATTTTAGTCTTAAATTCAGGGGAAAATTTTCTTAACAATTAGAGTTATCTTTTTTATTGTTTTATAATTAGAATTATTTTAATTTTAAATGGGCTAACTGGGAAGGTGGTGGTGGTTTTTTTCACTGGAGGTCTTTAAGCACATGCTGACACCATTTTTACATCAGACACCAGCAATCCTGGAGCCTATGGAAAAATCACAGTCAAGCCAGAAGCATCCATCAATGACAGAAGAGATTTCCATAATACTCTATTGGATTTGTCTATGCCCAAGATACATTTATGGCCCAGTGCCTCATGGTAATGTGGAAGTGACCCTGCATTCTTGGTTATGGCAGATTTTTGGCAAGGTCTAACATGCTCAAAAGGCTTTGAGGATGATCCTGGCAACAGACCATGCCTGATTTCTGATAAACAGCCTAGCTAAGAAGAAAGGCTCCTCACCAGGAGACTGGACACTTCGTAATGAATTATTTAGCCATGGTAACCCATGAAACAAATAAACCAAAAGTACAAGAAGTAGCTCAGGTTTGTTTGGTGCCCCCTCAGATTATGTAGTGACCAGAGTTGAGAAATAATAAAGGCTTAGGAATCTTGCAGTTTTTAGATCACTATGAATGCAAATTCTAAATGATACATCTTTGCTTAGTGATGACATATTCTTTGAGGAGTTGACAAAATTCTGTAGGAAATGAATCATATCAATGAAACTGGAAGGCAATAAGAAACTAAAGGGAACATAGCTCAAAATTTCTCCCTGCAAAGGTACATGAAGGAATTGGTTTTATTTCAGTATTCAAGACCAATAAGAAATATCCATAGGATGTATCTACTAAGTTGTAGATTGATGGCATGCAGTTTTCACTGGTGAAAAGAGGTTCCCATACTGGGAATTCCCCATTCTAATGATAATGCAGATTCTTTACATATTTGCATGTACATGTTATGCAACCATGTGTCTATACTCCCTCTGGCTTTGGGTGTATGTGTGTGTCTTACAAAAGGATTTGTTGATTATACGACGATCAATTTTGATGGACACAGCTCTTTTCAACAGCAAGGTGATTCAAGTAGGTTCCAATAATCTTGTGATGGAGAGAGCCATCAACACCCAGAGAGAAGACTGTGGGGATTGAATATGGGTCACAACATAGTAATTTCATTTTTTGTTGCTGTTTGCTTGCATTTTGTTTTCTTTCTCATTTCCCCCCCTTTTCGATCTGATTTTTCTTTTTTTTAAAAAAGCTTTTTATTTCAAAACATATGCAACGGATAATTTTTCAACATTGACCCTTGCATAGCCTTGTGTTCCAAATGATCTGATTTTTCTTGTGCAGCATGAAAATTGTGGAAATATGTATAGAAGAATTGCATATGCTTAACACATATCAGATTACTTGCCATCTAGGGGAAGGGAGTGGAGGAGAAAAGAGGGAGAAAACTCCCAAGAGTTCTAACATCACTTGGAGCAAGGAAGGAAGAGATTGAGAGATCAGTGTTATTCTTTTTATACGTGAACTCCATTCCATCTCATTATCTCCTGAGTCTTTAGTTTCACAGACAATTAGAAAACTTTTTATCATTAGACTATATCAACCTCTCAGTCATTCATATGTGGAAACTGGTTTTCCAGAGTTCCCAAGGATTGGCTTGGAGCCAGGTAGGAAATACCTGTGCATGCCTTCAAGACAATACCATCAATGGCCACTCTTCTTATTGCACAACCAACCCAGATGACTACAGAATAAGGTATAATACCTACGGATAGCCTTCAGCATATTACCAATGATGCTTGAGATAAGTGGTGTAAAATCAACCAATCAATCAGCAAGTATTCATTAAGCACTGTGTCAGGCTTTTGGAATACAAGATAAAGAATAAAACAAGCTCTTCTTACAAGGAGCTTGAGTTCTAATAGAGGAAACAAATGTGTAAATAGATATATAAAGGAGAAATTAATGAATGCAAAGTTTTACAGAGTGGTTGTGATGAGGGCATTCGTACTCAGAGAGATCAGAAAAGGCTTCATTTGTGGTACTCTTTGGGAAGAGAAGGTTTCTATTAGGTAGAATGGGAAGAACCAGTACAATGGCACGGAGGTAGAAGATGGAGTGTGATGTAAAAAAGAACAGAAAGATCAGTTGAACAGGATAACAGAATATATGGCAAGAAGAGTTAATTCCAGCAAGATTTGAAAGATAGGCTGAGCACAGATTGCATAGGACTTGGAAAGCCAAACAACAGCGTTTATATTTTATCTCAAGGGTTAATAGGGAGTCAATAGAATTAAGTCAGAGCAGGTCACATGGTCAAATATTTGTTTAAAAAAAAAAAGAAAAAGAAAAGAAAAGACAAGCCAATGTAATTCAACAAACATTTATTAAGTACCTACTATCTGCCAGACATGATACTAAATTCTGGGGAGACAAAGACAAAAATTAAACAGCCCAGCTCCTGGGGAGTTTACCTGTACTTGGATATCATTAGGGGTATTCAGGGTGTCTAAAAAGTCTTAGTGCAGTTGGAGCTGATAGATTTTGGAGAAACTGCATATGACTAGAAAGTGGAAAAAAATCTATTCATGTAGCAAACATGGGTAATAATAGATATAGATCCCATGTGAAGACAGGAAGAAAAAAGAAGAGAGACTTTAATATTTTGGATGAAGATTGTATGTATGAAAATAGACAGGAATTACCTAGGATGAAGAAAAAGTGGGGCAGAGAGTTTTTCATCTGCTTTGATGTGTCTTCCCCTCTGGTTGCTTGTTTGTCCTTTGTTTCTGAAGAGGACCAAAATGGCATCACTAAACTGGAATCAAATGTCTGATTGCAGTTGATCCATCAATGAACGCCCAAGCTTGGAATGCTTTTTCTTGTGTCAGACACAAATAGTCCAATGGGATCATATGAATATAATTTAGATCTCTCTAAATTTCTGCATCTCACATTTCTTTTGAGCTTCTGTAATTCTGCTTCACTCGTAGAGCACAGCACAATCTTTGATGAGGGCACACCATGCTGAGTGGTCTTGTGCCACTGTCTCACAATCAATTCCAAAGTTCTTCAGAGACCCTGAGAGTGTCCTTGTATCACGTCTTCTGACTACCGTATGAGCATCTTCCTTGTGTGAGTTCTCTCTGTAAAATAGTATTTTAGGCAAACCAAACAACTAACCATTTATGTCTTTATTGTCTCCCTCATTAAAATAAAAGTTCTTTAAGGACACTTAAGACACTGTGGTTTATTGTTTTTGCTTTTGTTTTGTGCCCCAGCACTCAATTCAGGTGTCTAGAATATAATGGAGAACCAAAATGACATCACTATGTGCCTAGTATATAGTAAGTGCCTAATAAATGCTTGTTGATTAAGCAACCATATTCAATTCAATTTTTGAAATCACTGAGCCACCAAAGTGTCATATGTATTTTATAAGTCAATTAGATTTATACTCATTAGTTTCCTAAGGTGGGAGACCCCTGTCATATCCAACTTCTAGTTCCCCTTGGTACCCAGTATGGTTTTGGATGTTTACTGAGCCTCTAGGACCAATGTTCTGTCTCTTTTCATAGTCTCTTCCTGGTATTTCAGCATTCATAAAATCTGGGATACCAAGAATCATGGTGGATATTGTCAGAGACTTTTCTAATGGGGATCTATCTAGGCGCTACTCAGGGTTCATGACACAGGCCATAAACCAGGACAAATCATCAATAAATAGTGTGTGATCTTCTGCAAAAACATACATGGTCTGCATGAATAAACCTGTTAGGGAGTAGCTCAATAGGAATCAAATATTAATGTTCGATCAGTTATAGCAGAGCAATTTTGCAAGCAAATCCAAGGGCAAAGCACATAGGTGTTTATCTCTCTCTCTCTCTCTGTCTCTACCTCTCTCTCTCTCTCTCTCTCTCTCTCTCTCTCTCTCTCTCTCTCTCTCTCTCTCTCTGTCTCTGTCTCTCTCTGTCTCTGTCTCTCTTGTCTCTGTCTCTTTCTGTCTCTGTCTCTCTCTCTTTCTCTCTCTCTCTGTCTCTCTCTCTGTCTCTCTCTCTGTCTCTGTGTCTCTCTCTCTGTGTCTCTCTCTCTGTCTCTCTCTCTGTCTCTGTCTCTCTCTGTCTCTGTCTCTCTCTGTCTCTCTCTCTGTCTCTCTCTGTCTCTGTCTCTCTGTCTCTGTCTCTCTCTGTCTTTCTCTCTCTCTCTCTGTCTCTGTCTCTCTCTGTCTGTCTCTCTGTCTCTCTCTCTCTGTCTCTCTCTCTCTGTCTGTCTCTCTGTCTGTCTCTGTCTGTCTCTCTCTCTCTGTTTCTCTCTCTGTCTCTGTCTCTGTCTCTGTCTCTCTCTCTGTCTCTCTCTGTCTCTGTCTCTGTCTCTGTCTCTCTCTCTCTCTCTCTCTCTCTGTCTGTCTCTGTCTCTCTCTCTCTGTCTCTCTCTGTCTCTGTCTCTCTCTCTCTGTCTCTCTGTCTCTCTCTGTCTCTCTCTGTCTCTCTCTGTCTCTGTCTCTCTCTGTCTCTCTCTCTCTCTCTCTCTCTCTCTCTCTCTCTCTCTCTCTCTCTCTCTCTCTCTCTCTCTCTCTGTCTATCTAGATTCCCAAACTATATACTATAGACATTCTTTGGACAACTGCAGTCTCATATATTCTACCTTTGTTATCTGACCCCATCCACTCCACTTTGTTTTGTTCTGTTTTTTGAGCCTGACTTTATCTTGCCAAGGATGGGAATGAAGCAATCTTACATGGGTAATTTGCATAGAAATTTCAGTCTGCTCCCTTTTACTAAACCAGTCCAGTAACTACCACCCTCACCCCTGAAGTGTTAGGCATTTACTTTCAGGAAGTGCCAGACTTAATGAGAACATCTGATTGATTTTAGCCATACTCCAGAGCTCAAGCAATCTACCAGCCTTAAGCTTTCATAGTAGCAGAGATTACAGACCTGGGCCATCACATCTGATTCACTGTTCTACTTTCAACATCTTCTGTTCCGCATTCTGTTATTTCCCTAATATCACAAAGCGTTAAATCAAGGGCTTAAGCCACAATTTACTAAATGAAAATTTAAAAATATTAACTATGCTTCAATTCAAATTAATGTAGTCCTTGATGTTATCAGATCTGTAAACTAACTTTAAGATGTAATACTTTGAAATTAGGCATTTTTTATGTTCTCTGTATACACATTTATTAAACCTTTTAAAGACTAAATTCTTTCAGAGAACTGATCATTAAAAAGCCAGAATGATTTCTACAATTTATATTTCTAGTATTTTATGTTCAATTTCACTACATGTCATGTTACAAAGTAGATTAAATGCCCTTTGTTATTGTTTATATACTGGTATGAATTGCTTTAATTTAATTGAATATTTCTTAGAGACTTTAGTTTAGGTTTTTTTTCTTTTTTGATCAAGGGAGAAACCTGAAATTTAGGAATACATTTTTAGCTAGACAATATTTTATGTTGGAATTACTGAAATATATGAAATGCCCCTTTGGGGACTCAAAATAAATCAGCAGTTTCTTAAGAACTTATTTTTAAACAAGGACTATAAAATGTATATTACTACTATTAAAAAACAAACAAGCCAGATGTTTCATAACCAGTATCTTGAGTTTAGATTATAAATTGGAAGTAGAATATTTAAAATATGATTGCTTTTAGAATTGTTATAGTAAGGACAGCTAGATGGTAACAGGGGATAGAGCACCAGCCCTGAAGTCAGGAGAACTTGAGGCCTTGGACACTTACTAGCTGTGTGACTTGGACAAGTCACTTAATCTCAATTGTTTTGCAAAATAAAACAAAAGAAAACAACAAGTAGAATTGTTAAATTATACAGCTCCTCTTCCATGTGTGGATTCTAATGCACTATAGTACCTATTATAGCAATTGCTATACTTGATTTCTAACTTTTAGGACCTTCTCTTCACCCCACCATGACTGAAAAGAAGGGCAAGGTTATAGGAGTGGATTGATAATAAAAGAATAAGTTAAAAGCTCAGCTAAGGTTTATAGTGGAAAACACTCAGTGGGGAGAGGGAAGATATTAAGTATTCGTGCATTATCAATATCCTGGGCAGAAAGGAGACAGGAAAAAAAAAATCCGTATTCCATTTGTTAACATTTATGGTTTCTCTCTGGCTCCTGAAAATGATGAACTTATTTTATAGCAATACCTCATTTTTTTGTCTCTGGCTAAGAGAGATGGAGTGGGGAAGTCACTCAGCCAGCCAGCGAGCATTAATTATGTGCTTGTTTTGTGCCAGGCACTCACTATGGAAAAAAAAAATTGACTTGGTGTAGGAATACCTAGACTTCTGGGCCTGTCTCTGACACTAACTACATTTGGAACCCTGAGTAATTTAGTTTACTCCCCCTTCAGCCTTGTTTCCTCATCAGGAAGGCCATGTGGTATAGTGGGTAGCGGCCTAAACTTGGAACCTTAAAATCATAGACAAAGAGCCAGAAGGGGCCTTGGAAGTCATTTGGCCAACTTTTTAATTTTACAAATGTGGAAGCTGAGATCCAAAAAGGTTAAGTGAAATACAAGTAGAGTAAGAAGTGATTTAAATCTGATTTTTCTGATCCCACAGTTTGGCTTCTTTCCAAGGTTATCACAATTGAATTAGAAAAACCTGGGCTTGTATTCCACTCAGACAGAGCTACTCCAATTTGGGCACATCTCTTAACCACTCAGAGCTTCCATTTCCTCTGTAAAATGGGGGTGATGTTAACATCTACCTGACAGGATTAAATGAGCCTATTTGTGGAAAACTCCTTTCAAACCTTTAAGTTCTATGAACTTTGAGCAATTAGTATTATCTCAATTCTCATTTTGTTTGATGGACTCCACCTAACTTTCCAAACAAAACACCTCTTCCTGGTCGCCACTAATTTTTAGGTGTTGTTTCCCTTTTCTCCCTACCCCAATTAGAATGGAAACTTCTTGAGGGAGAGACTGTGGGCTTTTATATTAGTACTTTTTTTTCCCATTGGAATGCCCATTGGTTAGCAGAATGAGAAAGCATTTAATATATTCCTTTTAATTCATTCAAATTGAAATGGTCTTGAGACATGTCAATATCCTATTATTATTATTTTATTTTTAATGTTCAGCATATTATTACATAGACAAACAAAAACACACACATAATAATACAATAATATAATTAAATATAAGTAGTGGGGTGTAAGGCATATTTAGAATGTATATTATTGTTCATTGTTGTTGATATCATCTGTAAGAATGATTTTAATCTCTGCTTTTCACAGGATTTTTTGAATGAGATAATAAATAGGAAAGAGCTTCATAATTCAATCAATCCATAAGAATTTATTTTGGATTACTGTGTTAAGTGCTGTGCAGTCTCTCAGGGAGATTAACAACTATTTGGGGAAACAATATCTAAATAACTATATAGATACAAGATATAAACATAGTTATTTTGTAATCCTAAAGTGTTATACAAAAGTATTATACTACATTACAATAATGTACATGAATATAGTATATTATTGCAAATGTACAATATGTACATGTGTACATGTACAAAGGTATTATTATAGCTATTAATTTTTAAAATGAGACCATTTAGATTCTTAGGCAATAGATTCTTAGACTCTGTGTTAAAAGTTACAAGTTACGTTCATAAACATAAACACAAGAGAATGTTCTGAGTGATTGTAATTATTTCTTTGTTCAGTTCATTTTACAGATGAGGAAACTGAGGCAAACAAGGTGAAGTGACTTGTCAAGGTCACGCAGCTAGTGTGAGATCAGATTTGTCTGGTCTCCTAGGTCAAGTGCCCTGTCCATTGTGTCCCCTAGCTGCCCCTTCCTCCAATTCTAACCACCAACCACAAAAAAATACAAAGCTAATGTTGCTTCATGCCTTAATTTTCTTTTTTTTACAGATGAGATTAAGGAGATAGTAAAGGGCTTATAAAATGGGAGGTGATATTTGATTTTTATTGGACTTTTAGGAACAAATTAAAAAGGATGGAAAAACTCAATCATAGATTTCCATTTTGATTAAGTATCCAATTGTTAAGAGAAAGTCCATGTTCTGTTAGTATCATCTGAGTAGAAAAGTTCCCAGATGCTTGGGCTATCCAATTTCCTTTTTGATATAATGGGATGCATTACAGTCCTGGATCCTGACTGAGCAATGATGGTTCAAGAGTAGAACCTGCACCAGGTTACGCCAATAATTACAAGCCCCCCAGGATTCTAGCTCAGAAATTTTTGTATGTTCTCAGGAGACAAAGATGAGTGATCATCAAAGGCGCAGAAGCACAGCAGGACTGTCATAAGCCTGAAGTTACAACTTAGACATGCAATAGAAAATATCATTGCTACCTCTCCAGTGCATAGCCCGTAGTAATTAAAAACTTGGCCCCTGCTGTTTTATCATCTCATTAGCAATGGGGGCACAAGACTTTTATCCTTGTTTGTCAGGAATCAAACATACCAGAGGAACTCTGATTATAAATTGATGAATGTAAAGTTAAACTTTTAAATAAGAGGAGTGTCTATTCACAATGTTTTTTAAGCTGATTAAAGAGATCCCTCTTTTATTTTTCCATTAAAAAATAATATCTAAATCCAACATAGCATAGTAGAGGTCATCTCTAGGATTGAACATGAAACACAATTTGCAAAATGGTATGCTTTGTAAGTATTTCCGATTTAAAATAAATACAGATCTTGAAAAACTTCCCCAAAGCCCTAATACAAAGGGAGGCTATCCATCTGTTTTATGGCTTTTGATGAAGTTTAAAACCTTCTTTGCATCTCAGTTGTTCGTATTCTTTTTCCCTTTAAAAGGATATCTGAATGGCTTTTGACATTTTTTTAAAAAAGTGATTTGTTATTTTAGTGATTTTTTTTCTTTTTTCTTCCTTCCTTCCTTTCCTTCTTTCCTTCATTCCTTTCCTTCTCTCCTTTCTTTCTTCCTTCTCCCCTTCCTTCCTTCCCTCCTTCCCTCTTTTCTTCCTTTCTTCCTTCTTCCCTTCCTTTCTCTCTCCCTTCTTTCCTCCCTCTCTCCCTTCCTTCTTCTCTCCCTTCCTCTCTCTCTCTCTTCCTCCCTCCCTTCTTCTCTCTTTCCTTCCTTCCTTTCCTTTCTTCCCTTCCTTCCCTCCTTTCTTTCTTCCTTTTCTCTTCCTTTCTTCCCTCCTTCCCTCTTTTCTTTCTTCCTTCCTTCCTTTTTCCCTCCTTCCCTCTTTTCTTTCTTTCTTCCTTCCTTTTTCCCTCCCTTGCTCCTTTCCTTCTTTCCTTCCTCCCTCTCTCCCTCCTTTCCTTTCTTATTCCCTCTCTCCCTTCCTCCCTTCTTTCCTTCCTTCCTTCCTCCCTTTCTTCCTTCCTTCCTTCCTTCCTTCCTTCCTTCCTTCCTTCCTTCCTTCCTTCCTTCCTTCCTTCCTCCTTCTCTCCCTCCTTCCCTTTTTACTTCTCTCTCTCTGCCTCTGTCTGTCTCTGTCTCCCTGTCTCAGTCTTTCTGTCTCTGTCTCTGTCTGTCTGTCTGTCTGTGTCTGTCTGTGTCTGTGTCTGTCTGTATCTCTCTCTTTCTCTCTCTCATTCTCTCTCTCTCATTCTCTCTCTCTCTCTCTCTCTCTCTCTCTCTCTATCTCTCTCTCTCTCTGTGTCTGTCTGTGTCTGTCTGTGTCTGTGTCTGTCTGTATCTCTCTCTCTCTCTTTCTCTCTCTCATTCTCTCTCTCTCATTCTCTCTCTCTCTCATTCTCTCTCTCTCTCTGTGTCCCTCCTTTTGTCTCATTCTCTCTCTCTCTGTCTCTGTCTCTCTCTGTCTCTGTCTCTGTCTCTGTCTCTCTCTGTCTCTCTCTCTCTCTCTCTCTCTCTCTCTCTCTCTCACACACACACACACACACACACACACACACACACACACACACACACACACATTTGGTTCCAGAGTAGAAAGTATCTTTTTTTTTTGAAGTTCATTTTTTAGGCACAAATAAAAAAGAATAGAAAAACCCAATCATACGTTTCTGTTTTGACTAAGTATCCAATTGTGAAGGGGAAGTCCATGTTCTGTTAGTATCCTTGTTCTCTCAGGGTCCTAACCTTTCTAGCATTTTGTCAGTTCTAGTGCACTTTCCGTTCTGGTTTGTCTTTATACTGTTCCCTGTGATAGGTCAAGGATACATGTACTTTAAATGACCACTTTCTAGTTTCTTCTGCTTCATTTCATTGATCAGAGCTTCAAATTTAAATCTTTCCATAGCTTCTTTATCTTTGCTTTTCTTCCTGGATATGAGACTAATTTTTTAGAGGAATAATCATCTTGTTGATTTAAGCCACCAAATAGACATCTAGTTTAAAGTTTATCACAGTCAAAAGGACTTCATAGAAACAATGTTTTAAAAATATTAAAGCAAGGAATTGAGTTCTGGGCCTGAAGGTGGAAAGAAATGAGTTCAAATCTAACCTCAGATTCTTCTAGCTGTATGACCCTAGACAAGTCATTAAAACAGAGATAATAATAGCACTCTATCTCCAGTTTTTTTTGTGAAAATCAAACAAAATAATAATTGTAAAGTGTTTAGCCCAGTGCCTGACACATAGAAAGTGCTATGTACATGTTAGCTATGTTAGCTACTATTAATATCTAGCTAAAATTTTATCTCAGCAAAAGGAAAAATGATGTTTCACAGAGAGAATGCTTTTAAAAATATGATTAAGGCAGTGAATAGAAGACTGTCTTGGAGTCAGAAAGACAAGTTCAAATCCAGTTTCAGATGCTTATTAGTGGTCTGACTTTAGGCAAGTCATTTTACCTTTGTCTTGCCACAGTTTTCTCAACTGTAAAATGGAGACAATAATAAAACCTGCCTCCCAGAGCTGTTGTGAGTATTAAATTAGATAATATTTGTAAAGCATTCAGCATAGTATTTTATAATGCTAGCTACTGTATTTATGTATATATTTATATGCCTATGTGTGTATAAATTATATGTGTGTATATACATATACACATTCATACATATCTATATATCTATATCTATATCTATCGATATCTATATACACAAATGTTACAAATAATATCAGTATCCTGAGCATTTGTTTTCTAGAAAAATAATCCCAATATAGTATTTTTATTTAAACCTTTAAAATGAAAAGTATTTTAAAAATGAAAAGTATTTTAAACTCCCTAAGGTCATCAAGATCTAATGTACTTATTGTGGCTAGGGCCCAAAATGGGTAGGATGATAAAAATGATGCCATGACCATCTTTATAAAGATCTTTTAAAAATTATACATAATGAGAGTCATAGGTAGTAGAGTGGGAGTTAGTATAGAGCTAGTACCAGGTTCAACTACCATATCAAACACACACTGTATGTGTGCCCCTGGACAAATTACTTAATTCATTCAATTCAATACACTTTTATTAAGTGCCTACAAAATGCCAGGAGCTGTCCTAAATGCTGGGGATATAAATAAGAAAAAGAAACATTTCCTGCCCTCAAGGAAGTTACAATCTAAGGGGGGGAAGGCAACACACAAAAGGAGGGGAGATACTATGGGGCACCTGGAGTGGAGATATGTTCCTTGGGATGGAAACCAAAAAGAGCTCCAAATGGAAAGTGAGAGGTAATTGAGAAGTCCAGATTCCAGCCTTTTATAAAGGAAAGGTATGGAAGGAATTAATTGCTCTACCTTCCAGCCCAGTGGCCCTCAAACTTTTTAAACAAGGGGCCAGGTCACTGTCCCTCAGACTGTTGGAGGGCCGGACTATAGTGAAAACAAAAGCTCACACTCTGTCTCCTCCCCTCAACCCATTTGCCATAGCCTGGCAGGCTGCATAAACATCCTCAGCTGGCCACATCTGGCCCAAGGGCCGTAGTTTGAGAACCCCTACTGCAGCCATTCAATCAGAGAAGAAGCTGAGGAAGGTGGGAAGGCTGAGTAGACAAAGTCATGATGATGAGAATTCAGATGGTCAGCTTATCCTGGGTGGGACATCATTTTCTACTGAGTTCAAACCAAGCAGAATTGCACATGGAAAGTGAACCCTCTTAGCAGAGAACTTTTCCTCCTATGTTACTGAAAACATCAAGGTCACTCACAAGCGCTCCCTCTTCTCTCCTCATCCTCATCTCACATCACCAAGGTGCCTTTTCCCCCATCTCTTCTTTAACTCATTCTTACATAAGGCAGGGACCCTTCTTGCCAAAGTTAACTACTTACATTTACAAGTGATCCCATCCCATCCCATCCTGTTCTGCTTCTCCAGCCAATTGCTCTTCTGTCATCTCTACTCTTCTCCCTTCTCACATATCTCTTTCTTGTCTCCTGACTACTTATTTACTACTACAAATTTTCCCACATCTACTCTATCCCCAAAACCCCCTCACTTGATTCATCCATCCCATGTCTCCTTCCTTTTGTGGCTTGAACCTGGTTTAGCCTGAAGTTCTCTGAAACTGCTTTAGCCCATCTGCCAGTATGGGGTTTTACCAGGGTGTGGCTCCTGCCAGTGCTATGACTTCTTAGAGCACCGGTGAGAGACAGGTGAGCAGCCCTGAGAAGGGCTCAGTGAGTCCTAACACCAGAGGTCCTAGTCTTCCCTCAATAAACACTACAACCAAGTTCAAGGTTAACAACAGGTCTCAAAGTGCTGCTGAGATAGCAGATGAGAATAATTTATTCCAATAGCCATAAAGTGGCTGAAGCAGGTGTACTTCTTGTTGTTTATCCTCAGAGAAGACCAATGGCATCATGAGGATGATGTCTGGATTTGTAAGTGGATTGGATTTAAGTGAGGTAGAGCTATACAAAGTTAGCAGGTTTGCTCTCTCCTCCAGTCATCAGAGTCCAGTGGCAAGATAAGGGTTAAAAGGGCTGGCAATGGCCCAAGATACATTGGGTGACCTTGACCTTTTATATTAAAGTCTTTCTGGGGCAGCTAGATGGTACAGTGGATAGAACACCAGCCCTGAAGTCAGGAGGGCCTGAGTTCAAATCTTGACTTCAGACACTTTAGCACTTCCTAGCTGTGTGACCTTAGGCAAGTCACTTAACCCCAATTGTCTCAGCAAAAAAAAAAAAAAAAAAGCCTCAAAAGACCACTCTTTATCTGATTTTGGAAGACACTTTTGCCATTATTTACCCTAAATTAGATCAATAAGCTTGAGGTTACCAGTGCCCACTTACCATTACTTTTTACAGATGAGGATAAAAGCAACTAAGCACTGTGCCAAGTGCTGGGGATCCCAGGCAAAAATCCAAAAACCAAAGCCAATCCAAATAAACAAACCAAAAAACCCAAACCTGAGTGCAGATCTGCACTTCCTCTCCAAGTTAGGGTCTTAGAAAGTTGTCAGAGACATGAAAGATGACTTGCCCAAGATTGCAGAATCAATGTTCAATTTCCAGCCCTGGCGGAGGTAGGGAAACTCCATCTCAAAAGAAAAAATTACTTATTTGTTCCAGGCACTTTGTTAGACAATGAGCATATAGAGACAAAAATGAAACAGGCCCTGCCCTCACGGTGCTTACATAGTTTTAATTCAGATGATTTTTCATTTTCCAGAAAGTGATCTATTCTTTATAGCTTACTAAAGGTAATATAATGTACCTAGAGAGATATAACCTTTAACACCACCATCATCATCATCTTATTTACTTTGTGACCTTCCCTCTGTTTTTGTATGTATCAGACATTATTGTAATTTTTTCTCTTTTTCTATCTTTGATGCTTAATTTAATGCTTACTACACAGAAGGAACTTAATAAATACTTATTAATTCATTGACACTTTAAAAAATAATACTAGTCAACATGGCCATGCAATCTAGATTCCTTAATCCTTTTTCATCATTTCATACGTCACTTCGTCTTTCTTTGCCATTTGTAACTTCATAGGGCAACTTCTCTTCCATGAAACTGATATTCCACAAGTCAACCATTTAACCCTATTACTTTTCCCTCAATAAAATGAATATCCTATTTCTTTAATATCTTTATAATTTTAAAGATCAATTTTAGTTTCAGACAACTGAATGATGGCAGATAAATTAAATCCCAAGCTCTTTCCATTAGTAGTTTGTACTCAAACATTGTAATCATACCCAGAAGTATTAATTCATGTGGACAGATGGGATCTTCCTAATGTCTCTATTATGCAAATATTCATCACAGATTTCTGATTTTGAAGCAAGTGAATCCCACAGTGTACAAAACACGAATTAAGCTTCTAGAATGAGTTTAAATGAGGGGTGAATGAGTTCAATGAAGTGGGATTGTGAGAGACAATGTATTTAGTGAATAGAATGGGAATCAGGAAGAACTGAGGTCAAATCCTACTTTCTCCTAAGAATATGACCTTGGGCATCCCAGTAGAATGGAGATAACAATAGTACCTAGTTCCCAGAGTTGTGGGAATTAAATGACATGATATTAGTAAAGTGCTTAGGACCTGGCACATAGCTGTTTGCTTGTTGTCCTTCCTTCTTGAAAAGCACCAAAATAGCATCACTATGTTGGGGTCAAGATATAGTGTGTCTGATTGTGGCTGACCAGACCAATATGAGCTTGGAAGGCTCTACCACAAGTCAGCACAAATAGTCCACATGAACATTTGTTGCTGAATTTCTTTTGAGCTATTGCAATTCTTCTTTTCTCATAGAGCATAGCATCTTTTGTGATGCTGGCACACCATTATAAATGGTCCTGTGTCAGTGTCTCTCATATATCATAATCATTTCCAAAGTTCATCTTGAAAATGTCCTTATATTATTTTCCCCAAACTCCCTGAGAGTGCTTACCTTGTGTCAATTCTCTATAAAATAGTCCCAGAGTAGGTGCTTAATAGATGCTTGTTGCCTTCTTATTCTGAGTCCAATAATAGCATTTTCATTAAATTTCAAGAAAATGACTTCTATGGGTTCTTTTTAACCACTCTTCCTCGGAATCCCTAATATGGACTCTGTCTATAAGGAATGTTGGCAAGATGAATGTTCATTGCTGGTGCAACTTTCTAGTTGGAGGTAGATGAGTTTTAATCACCAGAGAAGACAGAGATATGGTTTCTATTTAACAGCAAGTCTCAGCATGAAGTAATTTCATTATATGTGCAGTAAGATGATCCTCTATTTTCCTGAACATACTGACATTTCTCCCAAGAAATTTTAGCTTTACGATAATAGAATAGAAATTTTAGCTAGGTTCTTGCTAACTCACAATATTGTGGCTTAAAATACATGCAGCTATTTGAAATATTGAAGTCTCTTTGTCACTAACTGGGGATTCTCTGATATTAAGTACTGTCCCAACCTTGAAGATAATGATGATGATATTGTTAATC
Organism: Sminthopsis crassicaudata; assembly: GCF_048593235.1. Taxonomy (NCBI): domain Eukaryota; kingdom Metazoa; phylum Chordata; class Mammalia; order Dasyuromorphia; family Dasyuridae; genus Sminthopsis; species Sminthopsis crassicaudata. The sequence continues at coordinate 40,896,531 of NC_133617.1, read as the reverse complement.
AATAACCAGATATTATCCCTATATATATATTGCTTCTATCAACAGAATCTCTTGTGGGGAAGACTCATTTTTATACTTATCACAGAGCTCAGTATGTAATAGGTCTATCACAAAAAATTTTGTTCATTATTTCCTTTTAAATGTTTACATGTGTTCCTTGCTTTGAAATTTGCAGCAGCTCTGGAAGGTAGGTAATATTATTATCCTCATTTTTCAGAAAAGGGAACTGAGGCTGAGTGAAGTTGATTGACTTGTTTAGGGTCACACAGCTAGAAAGGGTTATTATGGATGTAATATCTTTTCAATGTGCAGAAAGTCTCTTGTTGGCCAGACAGGTTTGGGAATTCTTTCATGTATGCATTTCTTTCCAGGCTTTTTTGAAATCAGCCTGCTTATCATTTTTTATAGAATAGTAATACATTCATATACTATAACTTATTCAGCCTTTCCCCAACTGATGGGTATCCACTTAATTTCCAATTACTTGCCACTATAAAATTGGCTGCTATAAACATTTTTACACATGATCTCTCTGATATACAAAGTAGAGGTACTGTTAGATCAAAAGGTATGTCCTTTGGACATAGTTCCAAATTGCTTTCCAGAATGGTTGGATCATTTTACAACTCCACCAATAAAATATTAGTGTTCTAATCTTCCCAGATCTCTCAAGTATTCATCATTATCTTTCCCCATCATCTTAGCCTATCTGAGAGGTGTGAAGATGGGTTTTACCAGGGTGTGGCCCCTGCTACTTCCACACCCCAGTAAAACCCATCTTCACACCTCTCAGATAGGCTAAATGATACAGAAGATTAAAAACACTAATACTTTATTGGTGGAGACAACGTTAGAGTTGTCTTAATTTGCATTTCTCTAATTAATAGTGATTTAAAGCATTTTTCATATGACTAGAAATGGCTTTAATTCCTCATCTGAAAATTATCTGTTCATATCCTTCAAACCTTTATCAATAAGAGAATGGCTTATATTCTTATAAATTGGAGTCAATTCTCTATATATTTTAGAAATGAGGCCTTTATCAGACTGTAAATTTCCCCCCTGAGTTTTCTGCTTCCTTTCTAATCTTGGCTGCATTGGTTTTGCTTGTGCAAATTTTTTTTTAATTTAAAATCAGAAATATCCATTTTGCATTTCATGTTACCAAATTCATCTTTGGTATAAATTCCTTCCTTCTCCACAGATCTGAGAAGTAGACTATCCCTTGTTCTCCTAATTTGGTTATGGTGTCATCCTTTATATCTAAATCATGACCCCATTTCAACCTTTTCTTGCTATACAGTGTGAGATGTTAGTCAATACTTAGTTCCTGCCATACTATTTTCCAGTTTTTCCAGAAATTTTTGTCAAATAGTGAATTTTTATCCCAGAAACTGGAGTCTTTGGATTTAATAAAACACTAGATTACTATAGTCATCGTCTTGTGAACCTAACCCATTCCACTGATCTACTACTCTATTTCCTAGCCAGTATTAAATGGTTTTGATGACTGCTGCTTTATAACATAGTTTTAGGTCTGGTACAGCTATGTCTCCTTTTTTTGCATTTTTTTTTTCATTAAGGGGAATTCTTTCTAGGTTAGGTCTGTTTCCACAGTGACTCTGCCCTGGGAAAAAGTGCAGATGATGGAATCATAAAGAGAGCCCATCAATTTTGCAAAGTTAGCTGCTGCCCATGGAGATAGACATGATACAAACAGAATTAGTTTAACAATATAAATTCCTGTCTTGCTTTTAAAGTTGTTTGAAACCTGACCCTAACCTTGCTTTTCAGTCTTATTAGGAAGTCTTCTTCCCATTGCATTACAGTCCGAGCAAACTGGCCTTCTCTCTGTTCTTCAGGACCCTCTATCTCTTGACCATCTCCCATTGTTGGAATGCATCCCTTCTCTCTGCTTCTCAGAGTCCCTTTGTTTCTGTGAGATGCAGCTCACGCTTTTTCAATCTATTAATAAGTTTTGTTAATTTGTTTCCTTCTTTTAAAAAAATAGTCTTTGTTATATGAGATAGCTCTCTGGGAGAAGAAGGGAAAAGAATGCTGGAAATGACTATGATGGTCTATATTTGTGTGTGTTACATATATATTGTATACATATACACAAAAACATACACATATAGGACATAGCATCCTATTTGTCTAAGTACACCTAATTTGATATATGAAATGCCTTAGCTTCTTTTCTAATCTTATATTTCTTTGAAAGAAGGAATAAAAGAAAAAAAAATAAGCTCTTATTATTCTATTAGATTGTAAACTCCTTGAGGGCAAGCACTGTCTTTTGCCTCTATTTGTATCCCTGGTATTAAACACAATGCCTGCTGAGTGGATGCTTAATAAATGTTTATTGGCAGAAGGAATAAACCAAGTAACATGATAAGCATTAGAGACACAAAGCTAAAGATGAATCCCTTTTTCTCAAAGAGTTTATATTTCTAATGAAAGAGATAAGTTTAATAAATAAAACTTATTTTTTTTTAAAAAATACAGTTCAAGCATCATCTTCCTGACACCATTCGTGTAAATATTTATGTTTATCAACAATATATTCATATGGAAAATATTTTATATATACTTGTTTTTTCTCTTCTTAGAAAGATCCTTGGAAGGAAATAAGAAAACAAGCATTTATTAAATACCTACTGTGTGCCAAGTAATGTGCTAAGTGCTTTTCAAATATCTGTTTGATCTTCAAAACAAATCTAGGTGCTATTCTTATCCTCAGTTTACAGTTGATGAAACTGAGGCAGAAGTAAAGTGACTAGTCCAGAGTCACACAGCTAATAAATGTCTGAGACTTGCTTTGAGTTAAGGAATAGGACTTGTTTTATTCTTTGTACTTGGATCACTGTAGTCTAATACAGTGCTTGCCACATAATAGGCTCTCTCTCTCTCTCTCTCTCTCTCTCTCTCTCTCTCTCTCTCTCTCTCTCTCTCTCTCTCTCTCTCTCTCCCTCTCTCTCTCTCTCTCTCTCTCTCTCTTTCTGTCTCTCTCTCCTCTCTCTCTCTCTCTCTCTCTCTCTCTCTCTCTCTCTCTCTCTCTCTCTCTCTCTTTCTCTCTCTCTCTCTCTGTCTCTCAGTCTCTCTCAGTCTCTCTTTCCCTCTCTCTCTCTCTCTTTCTCTCTCTCTCTCATATATATGTGTATATATTATATATATATGTATATTTGTTAATTGATTGATTCAATTGAATTTGTCAGTTGAGAACAGATCCAGAACTAAAAATAAAATTTTAGAAAGAAGTTTATTACCTGGAAGAGGGGACAGTCAAAACAGGTGACTGATTCCCATGAACCTCTATTGAGTTACACATTATATATAGGACTGAAACAAAGGACCTAGACAATAGTCTTTTGATTGGCCAGCATGTAATTAGTTTCTAAGTAAGGCACATAGATTGCTTAAAATGTACATCTTAGGAAATTAGAAATGTCTACCATCGATCAAATCCCCTAGATGGTTTTGGGGGGTCAACATGACCTGCATTTGCAGAGTTAAGCAGTAAACAAGTCTGGTCTCTGAGAAATACAAAATTGGCTTCTTGCCATTCAGGGCTAGATTCAAGTAATTTATAATTTCTCCCCCAATTTCCCCTTTTTAGAGCTTCTGAAACCCAATATTGCTATAGTAGTAGAAGGACCATTATAGATACAGAGAACTAGCTTAAGGTTTAAAAAAAAAAAGTTCATTAAAATAACACAAAACAGTGGAGGCGTTTATTGCCTATCTTATCAAGAGCTTGATGGAATTCCTTTAAGGAGAGATCTCTTCTCAATGAGTCAGTCAAGAAGATCAACATCAAGGGCTTAGTCTTCTGCAAGGAAACAAATATTCAACACACTATAGAAAACTTTCCCAAGCATTGAAACAACATCAGAGATAAACCACTGATAGCCATGAGTATTTCTAACTCCATTGGAATCTGAGTCATCCAATGCTAAGCACCCATGACTGTAGTCAAATCTACCAGGTATTACTCGTGGAGGATTATTGGCCACTTAAAACCAATTTCTATAGATCCTCTAAATCCACAGAAATGGTTTCAGAAAATGGTGAATATTATTATTAACAGTGCTATGATAGTAAAGCAGCAGATGTCCTGACATTTTTTGCAGCCATGTTTATTCCCCCTTTTCTCCTCCTCCTTATCCCTTTCTTCCTCTTTTATTTGTTTTCCTCCTTCTTTTCCCCCTGGGCAAAAGGGAATAAATGGCAGCCCTATTCTGTAAATTAGCCTCTCTAACTTTCCTTAACTCAGTACTCAGTGCTGAGCTCATAGACCTCACATGAGATTTAAGGATGTGGTCAAGGCTCATGCCATTTTGGACAGTTTCTTTAATCCCAATGATTAATCCTGGAACATCAATGTAAGAGTAGATGAAAGAAACATCCGTGGCTTTGGAAAAATAAGTTGATGTGGTCATTACAATTCTGAAATCGTAGTGAGGAGACCCTTTTTTCCCCAAGTAGTGAGGTAGTGGCATTTTGGTTTAAAGGAAAAGGAGTGTCCTGACTTAAATCAGGGCATAAGGTCCCCTGAGCCATTTGCTAGTGCCTATGTATCAGTGCACAGGAGAGACTCTCCCATAGGGAAGGTGCATGTGCACATAGGCAAGTGAAGCTCTGATAGTTGGGTTACAACATATGTCCTTATTAGTATGGTTTGCTTAAGGTGGATTCACAAATTCCATACATGGTTCATCATAACTCACACTGGACAGAAGAAACTTAACAATTATAGAACCTAACATTTTTTCATAGGATCTGTTTATGTTAAAATTCTGAAAAAATGTTTGGTCCCTAATCTGTTCAGTAGGGGTAGCATAAAGTCATGATATTGCTGTCCTTCTAGTAGACAAAAGTGACCATTGTTGTTGAAAGTGCTAGTAGACAGCATGACCCACATACTTCTTTTCAGGAAGGATCTTTTTTTAGAATTATAGTTAATCCTTTCTTCAATTGGATGAAACATGCCATGATGGTGATAACAATCTTAACATATTTAGAGAATCCACTCACAATCTTCGTACTTTTGATCCCTCAGAACAGACATCTTATTCACCACCATTTTGGTTTGAAACCCAAGAGGAACACATTGATTATAATCTACTACTTGGTCTCCACACAAATATCATACGGTCTGAATAATTCTCATTTACTCTCCCTCTCTCCCTCCAGCTGTTTGACTCACTGGATGATCTGGTTCATAAGAAAGACATTCTTTCCTTTCCCTTCACCTCAAGTTGTAGGACTGGGACATCTTCCCTTCTGACCACAAATTTAAAAATGTTCAAATCAGGGTGGGCTTGTTTGCACTGGCTAGCAATTACCCAGTTAGGTCTTCCCTGCACCTTAAATAAATGGTGAAATGATTTATCCAGGGTCCAATGGCTCCAAACAGGTGACGATGTTCCCCATTAGAATTTGTTCCAATGACCATGAAGACAGTCGAAGTAGATATTATGAAATGCTTGGTCAAACATTAAAGAGACCAAGATCATGCAATGCCTCCCAAGCCATTGTCAATCATCTTGACTTTTCTCTTGTCACTGGATTTCAATGACTCTGGAAGAGTAAAGCTGATGACTTTGTACAATTCTGCCTTGCTTAAATCTGTTTACGCCAATTTAAGGTATCATCTTTTGATATCTCTGGTCCTTTTCAAAAACAAGGATGAACAAGATTTTTACCACAGTTGGGAGATAAAATTGACTGAGGCTGGTTGACATCATCGGGGGTCAAGAAGACCATGTTTCTCTATGATGGAGGCTCAGTCTGCTGGCTGCAGTGAGTGACAGTTTTGTGCGAGGTTTCAGCAATAGGGTAACTAACCCTGAATGTCCTTGATCATACAAGACCAAAGTATTCTGAGTAGGTCTAGTGGGGACATTTTCAAGCATTTCCAAAAGGGATTTCATGGGGGCATTGTCCCATTTTTCTATTTCAAGCTTGTATGCTGTTCAGTTATAGGGCCGTTGACCCTATTTGCTCACATATTTTAGCCAACTCTATTTTATTGTCCTGGTTTTTCCTTTCCCATTTCCCATTTCCGATGACTTGGAGTGGTAGCCATAATATACCTCAGCTATTTTCTACCTGGGAGATTATTTGACCTGTAAAATGTACTTTTCCCACTTCCCATCTGAATTTATGACTCCAAATGTGGGAATGAATTTTTTTTTTAATCAATTTCTTTGTGACAGTTACCACCAGCTTTTCTCTATGGAAATGCTCTCATCTATCCTCAGAACAAGCCTCTCATAATGAGAACATACTCATATTTTCTCTCGGGGACTGTTCAATGAAGTCCATCAAAATCTTAACAAAGGGTCTCCAGGTAGGGGATTGAAGTAGTCTTAATGCTAATGTATAAATTGTATTACATGCAAATAGGGTGAGGGGTATTCTGATCCCCAACTCTAACAGCTAGCACAGACTTATAGGGAAATGGAGTCAGGCAAATCAATCCTGGGCAACACAGACCTCCTAACACCAATGTCCACCAGAAGACTGGACAATGTCCACCATAGATTCTTCCTCAAAATGAACAGTAACAATAGGTTGAGAAAGGGAAGGGAGGGTGGACAATGGGCAAAGGCTGGTGAAAGAACTCTGTCTGGCTATCTCATTGATCTGAATGTGGTCTGTTATCCCTCTTCTAGGACACAACCATTTCTTCAATGCCCCTTCTGTTTACAATAAGTATAGGTATCCCTGGGAAGGGATAGATGCCAATACCAGCCCCTCCTTTCAGGGGGCCCCTGTTGGAAAAGGTTCTCTCTTGGGAAAGAGAGACAGATTTTTCTGTCTGTAACATGTTTTTCCCCCCATTTTTTTCTTTTTATAGTTTTGTCCTATTCCAAAAACCCTTAGGCAACTTGTAACTTTCTCAAGAGCAGCCACATGTATACTAATCAAGGCTTTCGGGGAATCTGTCTTTAGTGGTTCTCAGAGGGAATAAGTGAAATGGACTTCTTTCCCCTCCACCACTTCCCACCCCAATTGTCCCACCAGGTTCCCTTAGAGGGCTATGAGTTCTATAATAACTCTGAAATCAATAGAAATATTCTCAAAGGTATATTCATCCTTCTGCTGGATACAGCTGCTTATTTCACCCCAATCTATTTTCTGGGGAAATATTTCTCTGAATGTCTCAATCGGTTTAGGTTAAGGTCCCTGTGCTTTGACTGGGGTCTCAGTGAATGTCTTTGACTTATTCAGTAGTAGACTCCATAGATTCTTTGGAAGAAATAAGATTAGAAACTAGTTGATGTCCTCTCAAAAGGCAGAAATCTCATAAAGAAACCCACAGAAATGAAAGAAGCAAGCATATATTAAACACTTACTACTTTTACAAATATTATCTCATTTGAACTTTATAGAAACTCTTTGATGTAGATAATATTGCTATCCCCATTTTACAGGTAAGAAAACTGAAATGGAGGTTTCCCACCAGCCAGCATCCTACCACTCATACGTGGACCCATCAGTTACAGCAAATAGAGAAATTTTTTGCATTATAATTTCTTTTTTTATTAAAGCTTTTTAATTTTTAAAAGATATGCAAGAGTAATTTTTTTATCATTAACTCTATTGCAGAGAATACAGCCCTGATGGGGCTGGCCACATTGTTCAAATGCCGAAAGCACGTTTGCTTAAAAGACTATTTTGTGGAAAACTCACATGTGGCAGCACTCACATGATGGTCAGAAGCAGTGATACAAGGACACTCTCTGAAGAACTTTGGAATCGATTGTGATATGTGGGGAGACACTGGCACAGAACCGCCCAGCATGACATGCCCATGTTGAAGAAGATTCTGTGCTCCATGAGTAAAGCAGAGTAGCTCAAAAGAAACACCAGATGTCTAAACTTAGAGATATTTCCACTCCAGATGTTCATATGAACTATTTGTGCCCAATCTGTGGTAGAGCATCCTGAGCTTGTATTGTTCTGATCAAGATAACCCAACATAGTAATGTCATTTTCATCTCCTTTGAGAATGGCGGGCAACAACCAGAAATGAAAGAAGACAACATTAGAGCTGAAAGAGACTTCTGAGATCATTGACTCTTCATTTTGCAGGTGAGGAAAATCAGGTTTAATCAGGCTAAGAGACTTGCTTATATAAAAATCCCAATACTTTTGAGATTTGAACTCAGGTCCTATGATTTTAGAGTATAGTTTTCTACTGTACCATAAATGATTCCCCCTTTCCTGCCAGGCACATTACAGATCATTTTACTCACACCTTTCTTAAGACTTCCAGTGATTCCATTTTGTACCCTAATTCTGTGTGTATGTGCATGTGTGCATGTCTTCCCGACTCTCAGCAAAATATTCTTTCCATTTTAGGAAAGGGGAAAAAGGACAGTAGACTTGTGATTTTTTGACATAGAAACCTCTTAAAGAAAGCTCTACCAGCACAGAAGCCCTCCTAAATATGGTCACATACAGTCTTTTTTTAAAAATAATTTTATTTATTTATAATTTTTTCACAGTATATATGCATGAGTAATTTTTTATAACATTATCCCTTGTATTCATTTTTCCTAGATACAATATAGTCACATACAGTCTTAAAGAGGCACAGATAATACAGTAGATAGACCATTAGATCTCATATCAAGAAGTCCTGAGTTGAAACTTGATCGTGGATCCTTGTTAGCTGTATGACTCTGGACAAGTCACTTCACTTCTGCCTACCTCAGTTTCTCTGTCTGCATAATGGGGATAAGAGTGGGACCTATTTTTCAGGGATGTTGTGAAGATCAGTTGAAATATTTTTATAGTATTTTATTTTTCCAAATGCATGCAAAGATAATTTTCATCATTTACCTTTGAAAAACCTTGTAATCCCCAATTTTTTCCCTCCTTCTTTCCCTCTTCCCTCCCCAAGATAGCAAGCAATGTAATACAGGTTAAACATGTGCAATTCTTCTAAACATATGAAATACATGAATGCTAGCTCTTTTTATTGTATTTATTGTATTATTGCATCTATTAAGTGTCTAGAAAACTTGGTAGAATTTTTTTATGCCAAATATATGTTAATTAGTTTCCATCTAACATAGGAAGCCAGCATCTTTTCAGATCTCCTGAATTTACAGTAAGAAATCAACTTTGGAAAAAAATCTGTCAAATTCTGTTTCAAATCTCAGCTTTCCCCACCCCCTCCCTACCATTCTGAATTGGTTGTTTCCTTTCACGTCCAGACAAATGGTCCAGATTAAGGCTCAAGTGTTTCCTGCAACTAATGGGATGCCTGAGCAAATAAACTAGTCTCAGCCCATGTGTGGCAGGGTTAACCAAGGGTCAGACTTACCTGAAATAGGGGGAGTCTGTGCTCAACTCTGGTTCCCAATTTTGACTTGAGGAGTCAAATTATAAATATTGGCTAGTCGGTTAAATTCTCCCCCAGGGCATCATCAGAGGGAAAAAAAAGCCCTCAGCCCTTGCCAAATGGTTTCCCCTTTTTGCTGCTTTTTAAAATGAAGGTCTCTGCTCAACGTCCCAAATAGTTACCTCCTCCAGGACAGCCTGGAGCTGAGCCCCTGTTAGGGCAGGGATGCCTGCTGGCTGCAAAGCTGAATGGGATTGCTTAGAAACGGTTAGTACCAACAAAGGAAAAGGCAAAAATCTGGATGTTTGGTGAACAAGTTCTCTCCCCAGGGATAAACATCTAGAGGCATCCTCTCTGAAGTGGGTTGGAGAAACTTTCTGGATTTTAGGGTTCTAGAGTGGGGAGACAATATTCATAGGATCAGAGACCTAGGAACCTTTGATGACATCTACTCAATTAGTCGGCAAGCATTTATTAAACACCTTCTGTTTGCCAGATCTTGTGATAGGTATTAGGTACACAAAGACAAAAAGGAAAGTATACCTGCCCTCAAGAGGTTTACATTCTAGCCAGGCAGACAAACAGGGAATCCTAACACAGACGCTGCAGATGTCTTTTTGAAACATTTTGATTATTGTAAATATTATGCTTGTTTTTCTTTGCAATCCTATGTATTTTAACACTTAAAAACTTTATTCTGGAAGGGTTAGGGCTGTAGTCTATAGAGGTTTAGGTTATAGAGGGCGACTGTGGGAGAGTGGAAATCAGGTAAAAGGCAATACTAAGAGGTAGAGTGAATTCTAGGAGGGCAGGATGGTCAGTACAAAAGTACTCAGGTGTTCATTGGCAGTAAATTTCCAAAGTGGGATTTGCACCCAGGGCTCTTTTCAGCGTGCAGTCCTCCAATTTTTATCTGATTTTCCCATCTGTCCCAGCTCACGCCTATTTCCTAAAAGCTAAGGCTGTTTCTTAAGGCAGATGCTAGGGTTCTTCCTTACATGTAGCACAGCCAGAAAACTCTGGATGCTGCATTGGTTCTGGACCATTCGGTATCCTTGGGTCCAAAAGAGTTCAGGTACATTAAGGGAATCTTTCCCTGACCCTTACAATTCATAGCAGTCTTTTCCTAAATTACTGAATATTGATTTGTTTGCTGTTCCTCACGCAACATTCTATTTCTCACTTCCACACATTTATATATGCTTGAATTGTACCCTCTCTTAAAATCCCTAGCTTCTTCAGAGCTCAGCTCAGGCTCTGCTTCCTACATGAGAACTTTCCTAATCCCTATATCCCAGCTCTCAGTGCCTCCCCCACCTTTGTACTGATTTTGAATATGTTCTGTACATAATTATTTAATGGAGTTCTGGTATGTACCCAAGTTCTATAAGATGGATTGGTTGATGCAATCTGTACCAGGTGGATGACAATAGAGAGTTTGTCCCCAGGGAAGGGAACAAGCATTTATTAAGCACTTCCTGGGTTCCAGGCACTGTGCTAAGCATTTTACAAATGTAATCTCTCTTTTGATCCCCCAAAATGGATTTATTCAGTGAGAGACCATCTAGATAGCAGTTCAGTAGCATAGTAGATAGGTTAGAGTCGGGAGGACTGGTTTAAAATGTCAGGAGGTGCCAGGCCTAACTAATTTAGTATTGATGCTTCAAAGAGCAAGGAGTCACCAGATGAAGGGATGGGAGGTAGGAGGGGATGGATGGTGACAGGCCTTTCTGAAAGCCCCCAAAGTCAATCAAAGAGCTTCTCCTTCACCACCCGGCTAGCTGATCAGAACCAGCTAGGACATGTTTACCCACAACCCACAGCCCCTCCAAGGCATTTCTCTTTCTCATTTTTAACAAGCTCTCTACATGGAAAGACTTCATCAGCCAACAAAGCTGAGGGGAATCTATACCTGGACCAGCTTCCCATTCTATATTTATAGTACATTATGCCCAGCACACATTAGGTACTTTACAAATGCTTATTGATCGATCAGTACTGGATGTAAGTGGAAATAACCCCAGTAGAAGAGAAGTTCTTTAATTATGTTGCTTTCATTTTTGTGTTATGTTCTCAGGATTTTGGGTCTAGAACTGGAAAAGAACTCAGACACATGAAATCCAAACTTTTCTTTTAGAGATGAGGAAACTGAGGCTGAAATCCCAAGAAGGGATTTGTCCAACATCACACATCAGGCAGAGGATTTGGGACACAGGCTCACAGTATCCCCAGTAACTAAGAGTATCTTGCATATAATCCTTAATCTGGGTTAGATGTGAGTTGAATCAACAGATCAACTTCTCTGGACACCTGATCCTTTTCAGGAAGCTGACTTTATATTTTCGAAACATGTTTAAGCCTAAACACTCCAACCTATGAAAAAACAAGCAAACAAACTAAAAAACAAAGTAGTTGAGGGAAAGAGGAGGAAAACCCAGCTCTAAATGTAACCCCAGCTCCCAGCCTTCCTGGATCTATCAACCTTTCAGCACATCATCAAACCATCACCAACACATCTCTTTTTCCTTTTTCTCTGCCTTTTGTCGTCTGCTATTTGCCAGATGGGGGCTGCCTCAGTCAACCACTTAGCAACTTCTGGTACAAAGAGAAAACACATAGATCTGCAGACTCCTGTCATTCATCACCAATTAGCTTTGTTTTTAAAATAAACAGTGCAAACCTAAAAAAAAAACACCCTCTTTCTCAGATGCAGCCTTGGGGACCTCCTGAAACAGGTGAGGGGACCTCATGGCTTCATTCACTTTCAATTGAGATTTTGGGGAGCAGTTGTTCAGATGGTTATCACCCCCTCCAGCTACAGTTCCCCACCCCAAACTGAATCTAGACTCATTTCGAGGGACACAAGAAAGTGATGAGTGCCTGAGTGAGCCCTGTCTGGGAGTAAGGATGGAGTAGGGACAATGACCCTCTTCTCCCTTGAGAGACATTTTTATTGTGTTGGGTTCCATGCATGTTGGAAAACAGTCTAGGAACATGAATGCAGGGGGGGATGCCAAAATCTTGCAGCACAAAACCACCCTTTACGTTGGATTGCTCCCATCAATGAGTGTTCCTACTCTTACACTTTCTTTGTTTAAGGGAAGGTGGAGGGGGGGAGAGAGAATCATACTTAAAGAAAAGTAAACCACACCCTGGTCTGATGCCAACAATATTAACCAACTTCTTTGTAGTGCCTTTGAAGTTAGCAGGGGGCATACATGCTTGTGGTGTGGGGGAAAGAATGATACTTTAAGCGATTCCTTTTCATCCCTTTCACTTAATGAAAGATTAATGGCCCTGTTATTTTTTGTTTCTCTTCCATTTTAAAAATCACCCCCCCTTCCTTGTCGAAACTGAAATCCTGCCTGTAATGATTTTCTGGATCACTGGGCGTCTTGAATACCTGGGCCTGCCTCTGCCCCACCATCTGCAAACTGAACGCCCTCCTGGAAGCCCAAACTTTCCAGGTGCATTCTGGGCAGGCAGGGGCAATGGTCCAAGGACTGGCCAGGAGAAGAGCATCGGTCCATTTGCTTTTGAATTGGAAGCTTGAGTCAGTTTCATGTAGACAACTTCCCTCTCTTGGCATCGGGATTGGTGAAACTTGCCCACTTCTCTGGGTTTCTTTGGTAGTTGTCCACAAAGTGACTCAGAATGTGTTCTTGTATCACCTCGTGGAAGGAACTTGAATGAAGAGAATGTGTTATCAGGGAATCATTGGCAAGGACCAAGATGAGCTTACTTTATTTGGGGCACGCCTTGGAAAGGCTCCACCTCCAAGTGACTTTAAATGCCACGTTTCTGGAACCTCAAAAGACCATTCAGTGATTAAGTACTGACCAAGAGCCAAGGCTATGCTCCATATATCAACAAAGCATTTTTTCAAATTCATTCATTCATTCATCATCTTCACCATTTGGGGAGGAGACTAAGGAACTGATGCTGAATGGGAGTTCAGTTAAGACCCTGGGAACCCAACTTTATTGACTCAAGTCCCTAATCTCCCTTTCCCCTAGTATTTGAGAGAACAAACTAGCCCTACCTTCCACCATCACATTCCCCCTTGAAGGTAGAAATCTCGATTAGACAGCTAGATGGGACAGTGAATCTGGAGCAGAAGACAGGAAGATTTGAGTTCAAATTCAGCTTCAGATACTGAATAGTTATATGAGCTTCGGTAAGTCCCTTAACCTCTGTTTGTCTCAGTTTTCTTATTTGCCAAAATGGGAATAATAACAGCATTGACATCCTAGCATTAATATAAGATTCAAATGAGACAAGTGGAAGAAGGAGGATCTTGGATTTTGGATAAAGAAATCTATTTTTATTTGGCACAAAAGGGACCACCCATGCTAACCTTATTTGGCATAAATAACAAAATATATCAAAAAGACAAAAATATATGCACATATATACACACACACACACATATATGCACATACATATGTACATGCATATGCAAACAGAAATGTTGTTCTTGGTTAGGCTTCTTTCCACGAACAACATTTATGTTTGTATATGGGTGTGGATTGCATACACACATACACACACACACACACACACACACATATATATATGTATATATATATATATATATAGACACACACATATATTTCCATAAATATATAAATGTGTGAAAACTCATATGTATGTATGTCCCCAGAAGAGAAATAATGAAGACCAGCCAAGAACAATATTCACCATTTTGCTGTTGCTGTTCATTTTTCATATGAATTAAATCATCTTGCACATTGGATGAGGAAGGGGAGGGAGCCCAGCAATACAACTCAATTTAGAATCTGAATTAGGAAACACAACAAATAGCTCCTGCTGTTTCCTTCCTTTTGTCTCTCCATGGGCACTGATCCTCATAGGAACTATCTCACATGGGAGAATGAAGATCTGTTTGTTTTATAATTAAAAAGAACTATTTATTTTTTAATTAAGTCCTCTTAGTTTTTTGCTGATGACCTAAAATTTTCTAGTCCACATTTTGTTCTAATATCTTGATGAAATCCTTCTTGTTATTCAGGTATTTCAGTCATTTGGGATTCTATACTTTGACAAAGATACTGAAGGGGCTTGCCACTTTCTTCTGCAGCTCATATGACAGATGAAGAAACTGAGGCAAACAGGGTATAAGGACTAATTACTGTCTCCCTAGATTTGAACTCGGGAAGATTAATCTTCTTAATTCAAGGTTTAGCACTCTATCCACTATGGCTCCACCTAGTTGTTCAGAAATCTTTCTTACTAAAATTAAAAGTAAATTCCTTCCTGCTCTAATTCCAAAGGATATAGAATAGAAAATCCCATGACTCACAAAGACTTCAATAGAAATCTTAGGGGCTCTTCCAAAGACATCTTCAAATCTATTCGGTAAGAGATCACGCTCCTATTCTTGCATCTTTAGTGGCTCCCTATTACCTGCTGAGTAACATTCAGAATTTTTCTTGTTCAAAGCCTTCCATAATATTGTCTCTTTCTGTCTTTCCCACCTTATGTCTCATTGCCTTCTTCCAAACATTCTACTATTTAGCTAAGTTAGATGGTCTCCCATCCACCGTTACAATTCTATCACTCTCAGTTCCAACATGAACTTTGTTCCATCCTTGGTTCCATTGATAACTCTATCTCCAATGCTTGGATTGTTCACTTCCTCTTTTTCTCCTGTTGAATTGCAGACTATCCTTCATAGCCCAACTAAAAACTTTCTCCTCTAGAAAGTCTTTCCTGCTCCCTCTCTTCACTAACAGCTTTCCCTTTTGGACCTCACATGGAGTTTTGTTTTGTAATTCTTTAATGGACTTATTCATTCGTTTGAGATATAAGTGTTCTGTATGGATGTCTGATCAGAAAGGCAGCATGATGTAGTGGAGAATTCAGTCTATTACCAGGTAGAAACAGATGGATCTGTTTCCTAGTTGTTTTATTTTGGCTAAGCCCTTTGACCTTCATTATCTTCGGTTTTCTCCTCTGTAAAGGGGAGACAGCAGAAATACCTGTTTCATGGAGTTTTGGTGAAGCACGGTTAAGTGGAGCCTTGAAGCCTATTCTAAGCTTTATTAAAACAGGAATTGTTTCTGTTCTAAATTTTATATTCCCTCAAGGGCCTATCATGGTGTTCTATGCCCAGTAGATAATAGTGATGATAGCTAACATTCATTTAGAACTTACTACATGCCAGGCATAAGCTCTTTACAGAAAATTTCTCATTTGATCCTCACAACTGCTCCTCAGAATGGGTGCTTATTATCTTCATTTTGCAAATAAGGAAACTGAGGAAAACAGAGGTGAAGTGACCTGCCTAGGATTATCCAGCTAAGAAGTCTCTGAAGCGGAATTCAGTTCTATCTGACTCCAGGTCCAGGGCTGTTGTTATTTAGGAGATCTCCCAAGTAATTGTCAGAGTTAGAGTTAGGAAGACTTGGTTTAAAATCTCACCACTGTGTAACCTTCGGCAACTTACATAATAATAATCATGATAGAAATACTAGCAATAGAAATATGTGTTTTATAGCACTTTAAGGTTTATAAAAACTTTATAGGTATTATTTCATTTTATCCTCCAATAATCCTATGAGGTAGGTCTATTTTTATCATTATTTTACTGAGTCTGAAAGAGGTTCAATAATCCACAAAGGTTCAAATAGCTACTAAGAGTCTTAGGCAGGATTTAAATTCAGGTCTTGCTGACTTTAAATTCAGAATTCTATCCATTATGATATTTATCTTATTTCCTTGGAGCTCTCAGTTTCTTCTTCCTGTATCTCTTCTGTCCTTTGTGGCTAACTTCCTCAAAAAGGCTATTCACCAAAGTGTGTCCACTTCCTTTCCTCTCATTCTTTTCTTGACCCCCTCCGATCAGGGCTCCATCTAAAGCCGCTCTCTCCAAAGTTTCCAGAGATATCCTAGTTACCAAATCCAATGGCCTCCTCCCAATCTTTATTCCCCCGGACCTAGATGGAGCCTTTAATAATCCTGATCATTCCTTCCTCCTTCTCTCTAGGTTTTTGGGACCCGTCTTCTGGTTCTTTTCTTACCTTTGTGATCATTTCTTCTCCGTCTTCTTTGCTGGATCCTCATCCAGATCATTCCCTCTAACCAATAGTGTCCTTCTTGATCTTCTTTTCTTCTCCCTCTATACAACTTGACTTGATGATCCCATCAGCTCCTGTGAATTTAATTATTAATCTCCTAGCTAATTCTCAAATCTGCCTATTCAGCCCAAAGTATCATCCTAGATAGCTCATTGTTTCTTATCCCCTCCATATCCAATGTGATGGAAGGTGTGTCTATTTTACCTTTGCAGCATTTCTTAAATTAATATCCCTTTCCTCTCTGATTCTGCCATCACCTTGCTACAGGACCTCATCACATCATACCTGGAGGACTCCAATAGCTGCTGGCAGGTCTGCCTGCCACAAGTCTCTCCCTACTTCAAAGCATTCTCCATTCAGCTATCAAAGTGATTTTCCTAGAATGCAAGTCTGACTATATCATGAAAGTCTCACCCGCTCCTCCTAAAAGAAACTCCTGTGAAACCTCTGGAAGTAAACACACAACACTCTGTATGGCATTCAAAACCCTTTAAAACCTATCCTTTTAACTTGCCAGTCTTCTTATTCCTTGCTTTCCCCATGTCCTCTTTAATCCATGATACCGTTCTCCTGGCTGTTTAATGATCAAGACCCTTTTATCTCTTGGTTCTGGACATTCTCTCCAGCAGTCCTCCTTGCCTAGAACATGCTACTTCCTTATCTCTGATTCCATCCCTGGCTTCTTTCAAGTGTTATCTAAAATCCCACTCTCTATGGGAAGTCTTTCTCAACCCATTTTAATGCTACTGCCTTCTCTTGGTTAATAAATTCAATTTATTATTGTACAGTTGTTTATTTATTGTCTCCATTGTTAGATTATCAGTTCTTTGAAGGAAGAATCTGTATTTTGCTTTTTTTATGTATTAGTTTTTTATGTAACAATTTTTTATGTACCAATTTTTTATGTATAATATTTTTTATGTATTAATGCTTAGCACTGTGAACTCTAGAACATGGTAGATGACTGATAAATCCTCTACTGACTGACTCATGTATAAAATGAGAGGATTGAACCCCAAGATCTCTAAAGTTACTTCCTATGGTCATCCCATGACTTTGTGCTCTATGACTCAGCTCAAAGACTATTTATTTCAGGCCATAGACCTCTGGTAAAACAGTCCCTGAACAGCGAAATAATCAGCTGGATTAAGCTCTGTATAAGGCAGAGTTTGGGGAAGACAGGCCCAGGAACACTAAATAGAATGATCCCTCCCCTTCCCTAGCTGATTTCATCTTAGGAACACAGTGGTCTACGACTATCAAAATTAAACAGAAATTTTCTGCCATTACAGCAAGAAGCCTACTTAATAAATCAGTAATGAAAAGGAATAATTTATTACTGCTTGTGAATTCCGACAGCTCTAAAAAGACGTCCTTATACTTCCCCCAAAGGGAAAACTGAGCCTCCTTTTTCCCTTCAGTATCCTGGCATTAAGCATAATTTCTCTGTCTGTAGAACTTTGCTCTTGAAGAGGAGAAGGGATTAGATTTTTACATCACAACCTATTTTAAGCAATTATAATCCACAAGTAATCTTTCTCATTCACCTCTCCTGGGGCAAGGAAAAAGTAAGGGAGCATTCTTCATTTAGATCAATGTTTGCACTGCTATGGAATGAATTCCCTGGGACTCTGTGGACACTGCCACGGTTTCCAGATGAAACAGGGCTCTGGCCCAACAGGGCTTGTCAGTCCTGCCAACTGAAGAGACAATGGCAGGCCCGTCCCACAAGCCTCACGGTCTCCAATATTTTCTGACATGTAGCATTAGAGATGTTTTTGGCCTTCATTTGACACTCCGCAAAAACACCTGGGGAGGCTTTAGAGCAGCCAGGTGAGTTACTCCTGGCTAGTCTTCAACCCACCCACTGGCATCTTCCAGCAGAGACTAGCACCTGGGACAGAGTTCATATAAAGCACAAAGATCATGGCCTTCTCCCCTGGTAATACAGATCACTATACTGGGGGGAAGGATTCTCCTGTCTACCCTACAAATGCTAGATTAAAGATAACTTGTATGGGAAGGGAGTACCTGGAAAATAATAGATCACCAAAAGTGAACCTAGCAGAGGCTTAGTCTTCAACCCGAAGGTATTCTGGGAATGAGATACAAAGATTTCCTTTCAAATGAGCACCTGTAGATATTGCCTGCAGGGAAAAACTATTGGCTTTTTTCCCATTGGGATAGGACAAGTGAATGTTTGCTGCATTAACAAGTCATTTTAAAAAAAAAATAATAAGCTAACTTTATAAGCTAACTCTAAGAGTTACACCTGTCCTGCTTTCTTCTCTCCTCCCCACAAGTTCTATTACTCCCCAGGTAAGGAAAGGAGATACCTGTGAACCTTTTGGATCCTTAAAACATTGTTGCTGTATTCTACCTTCAGCAATGATAAATCATTTTTTTAAAAATCCCAAAGCAGCCCCCTTTAACACCCCATGGTTTTAATAGAATGCATTTTTAATAGGCTAATGTACAAAGTCTCTGAGTCTCTCTTTTTCTTTTTCTGGATTAAAAGGACTCAGTCCTGGAGTAATGTTGTCTCTAGAGATCCTGGCTAGTCTTCAACTCACTCGTTGACACCTTATAAGAAGAGACTAGCACCTGGGACAGAGTTCAGACCTAGTACAGAAATCACGGAGGATCAGCCTGGAAGTCAGGGTTCAAAGGTTGCCTCCAATATTTAACTAGCTGGATGATTTTCAGAACATTAGTTTCCTCCTCTCTAAAATGAGGGGGTTGGACTAGATAGTCTCTCAGCTCCAAATCTCTGATTTTGGGAAAAGAAAGGATATTTGGTTTCCTTGTGTATCCATCCAAAAGCCCTGCCCTGGAATGCATTTCTGCCCATCATCCAGTATAGAGCGTTTAGATTTGCAATGCTGTCTCTCTTTTCACAGTTGGATGTCCAGCCCTGTGGCTTTTGCCCCCAGCTCATTGTCTGGGACATTTAGGAATTGATGATAGAGTGAGGATGGGCATAGACTGACATGTGCCCTAGATTACTAGGGAGCAGATTTCAAAGTATTCAGACAAAAGATAGACTAAAATTCTACAGGGAAAGTAAGCCCCAGAGGAAAAGGAAGTGCCCAAGAATGCAATTCTGAAGACAAAAAAAGAGAAACTCATCTAATGAGGGAGCAAAAGAGGAATTTTCTAAAGAGACAAATGTGAACATACAAGTAATTCATCAACCAACTTCAATTTGAAAAAGAAAAGTCAAGATGAAAACAGGGACAGGTGACAAAGGATGAATATAAAAATATGGGCTTAGAAGGATAAACCTCAAGCTGTTAAAGCTTAGAATGAGCTGAGGCTGGTGAAGAAAACTAAGGACAACAAGAAAAGATTGGGTTTTTAAAAAGCTATATAAGGAAAAAGGAGTTGAAAGAACTTCCTGCAACTGGTGGAAGACTTAATGATAATACACAGTAGAAAAGTTAAGGCAGCCCCACTCTACTTCCTCTTTTAAGGGGAGGGGGTCTGTTATTTTATTGGCCTAGGCCAATGGGGTCAAACTCAAATAAAACGGAGGGCTCCTGATCTGTACATAAATATCCCAGTGAGTCAGATATTAAACTAGAAAAGCATTTTCTGTGTTCTATTATATTTTTATTTATTTTGATAAATTCTTTCCTGATTCCTGATAAGTTTTTAATCTGATTGGGAGTGCAATGATACCCTAGTTGCATTTTAATCTGATTTTGCCCCATTTGGAGTACAATGATGCCCAAGGGCTTTGTGTTTCCCACCTGTGGTACAGGGAATTCCTGGGTGAAGGGACTTTGTTTTATCAATGCAATTTCATACTTGCTTTGCAATTCATAGTCTCAGAAAGTTGCTTGGAGCATTAAAGGGTAAAATCATTGGCCCAGTGTCGCACATGCAACTTGTATCAAAAGGTAGATCTTGAACCCAGTTCTTTAATTTTAGACTGACTTGCTTTCTACCTTTTTCCTTGTTTTTTTTTTCTTTCCTTTTTTTTTTTTTTCTGATAGTGAGAATTCCCTCTGAATGAGGGAAATGGGAAAGAAGTTCATAACAGGGAAATAGTAAGAGCCTGAGGTGCCTTTGATCAGGTTAAGTGACCCGATTCAGAAAAACCACATCCTAAGATACTGAAATAACTGGCGTCTGTGATGGCCGAGCCAATTTCAATGATCTTTGGAATTTCAGAGGGGAAAAAGAAAAAACACAAGGAATGAGATTGGAGGAAGGCAGATGGTTTTCCAATTTTTAAAACAGGGAGGAGAGTAGAATCAGTACATTTTATATCAGTGAGTTCAATCTTGATTCTTGACAAAATTCCAAAATGTATTATCAAAAGGGTGGTTAGTGGGCATTTAGAAGAAGAAGCAGTGATTTAAAGGGTCAGCATGACATGAGCAAGAACAGATCATACCAGATTTAACTTTATTTTCTTTTTTTGGAGGGTGGGGGGCGCAGGGTTTTCAGTCTAAAAAACTAAGCAGCATCTCACTTTATACTTGCAGATTTCCATCACAGCTGTATCTGATATTAGTCCATTGTTGCCTATGTTTTGGAGATGAGGTCTGATTTTTCCTCCCTTCCACCAGCAGGGTGCTCACTTGGCTCAGGACAAAGCCCAGAAAAATAGTCCACAGAACTGCTCTGGTTTCTCCTTGTTGCATTTATTGAGGGGCCATGGATGGTCTATTTTTGGAAAGCAACGATTTCTCCATTCTTCCAACATTGACTTCCTCTCAGGAATTTGCCCCTATGAATTAAAACTGGGGAAATGGCATTGTGGGGGACGTGGGTTTCTCAGCCAGGTGTCTGGATTAAGATGGATTTCCCATAGTTCTATTAACTCCTATGTTCACCCACTGGAACTTTCCTGAAAGGCTTTCCCCTCTTTTTGGGTGTTCAGTTCCAACGATCTGCCAGAAATATAATTTCTTGTCTCTAAAATTGGAAATTTGTTGGAAGGAAGCAGTTCAGTATAGGGGATTCTGCTGCTAATGCCCTTCTTCTGGGATTACCTTCTGTAACCATCTTGTATGTCACATAGTTGTTTACTTGTTGTCTCCCCCATTAATCTGGGAACTCTCTGAGGAGAGAGACTGTATTTTCACCCATTTTTATAACCATAGGACTTAGCTCGGTGCCTGGTCTATAATAAATACTTAATAAATGTTTGTTGACTGACTTGTCGGTTAATTAGTGGTCCTAAGAATCATGGAATCACATAATTTTGGAGTTGGAAGGGATCTCAACAACCTCATAGTCCCATCCACATCCACAAAAGAATCCTTACAACAATCCAACCAACAAGCTGTCATCCAGCTTTTGTTCACAGACTTATATGATCTTGGAGCCTGCTGCCTCCTTAGGTAACCTGCTTCACTTTTAGATACTTCTAATTGTTTAAAAAATGTTACCTGATATCATTCCTAAATTTGTCTTTTTTGCAGTCTCTACCCATCACTCTAATTTCTGCCTTTTGAGGGCAAACACGAGTACAGTCCCTTTTTATATTATATACCTTTAAATCCTTGAGGATAGAAACCTCTTCCATCTCCCCAAATTTATCTTTTTCAGATTAAACATTCCCAATTCCTCCAGGCAGTATTCATGGATTTGAGGTCTTCATCATTCTGATGGCCCACTTCTGGAGAGTTAGCAATTTATAAAAGTATTTGAGCTATGAAATATGTTGATCATATCTTGCATATCTCCTAACCACCTTTCACCACACACATATTTCACAAAAGTAAAAATTATCTTTGCTAGTTTTTCTAAGAATGAGACAGAAAGGCTAATGATAATCATTGGAGTTATTAATGTTTTATCAAGTGCTGATTTTCAAAAGCCAGTCCCATTGCTGTCCTTAATCTGATTCACTGTTCAGATAACCCTAATATGATCTATTGTTTCAGATGCCATAGGACGGACCAGAGGACCACGGTCTGCTTTCAATCAATATCCTAACTTTGCTTCTTGATCAATGATTAAGAGCCTTAAAATAGAAGCTCATTCTGGGGGGCCTCTTGAATTTGGGAGATCAGGAAGCTGACAAGCAGAGCTGGAAGCAAAGAGATTGAAGAGTATGAGAACAGGATGCTTTTGAGGAAGAACACAGATACTGCTGGGAGGCAGAGACCGCCCAGACCACATTGTTCCCAGCTCCTCAGAACAAACATCTGTGACTACTGATAGAGACTTCTGCAAAGATAAAGGGGAGCAGTGGAAGTGACTCTTATTTATGGAATTTGGGGACTGGCCATTGGGACAGTTATTCCAGAGGTAGGAGGAAGTCCCCAGGCTCACTTATAGTGTCCGAACATCCTTCCAGATGAGTTTATTCTGAAGTTGATTTCCAACCAAAGTATGAAGAGAGATTAAGTGACTTGCCCAAGACTGTGCATCCAGTAAATATCTGGGGCTAGATGTAAACTTCTTGATTCCAGGCCCAGTTCTCTATCTACTATGTCACCAGTCCACTTTCTCAGTGGAAAGAATGTGACCTCTCCACAAAGTGGCTGGGTCAAGATAGAAACGTATGAGACCTTTCTTGGAGATAGCTTATCATCCAAAGTGTAAACATCTCTTTAACATCATGCTTGGGACTTTGAAGATTTCTGTTTGATGGGAGTGTGAATGGGTTTGGGCTTAACAAGGGAGCAGATACAGATAATAAAACCTTGCAAAATTGGCATTTGGTTAGTATCTTAAACACTTATTCATTTTTAAATTATTTTTCATTATTTCATTTGGTCCTTAAGACAACCCTGAAGTAAGTGCGATCAGCATTATCATTCCTATTTTTTGCACAAATTAACTGCTTCTCTTGGTGCCTGAAACATAATAAATACTTGCTGATAAAGTAACTCAGGGTTGTGTAATATTAGAAGCAGGATCTGAATCTAGAGGTAGTTAGACATCCCAGTAGATAGATTCAGAATCAGGAAGACATGAATTCAAATCTAGTCTTAGATGATTACTAGATTAATCAGTTTCCTCCAGCCTCAGTTTCCTCAACTGTAAAATCAGATTATAATAGCACCTAACTCTTTGGACTGTTGTGAAGATAAAATAAGATGATATTTTAAAGGGTTTAGCATAGTGCCTGGATTATAATAACTTAATAAATAGTTTTCTTTCTCCCTTCTTTATATTTCTTGATTCCACATTCATTCCCCAATACTTGCTGCCTTTTAAGAGCTGTTGTTATTATTTTCTTTCCTTCTTGAATACAACTGTGACAAGCGAGTGAATTAGATTTGAGTGAGAGAGGCTGTGCACTAGTCTCATTTTCCCCGCCAGAACCATCTGGGTCCAATAGCAAGCTACAGATCAAGATGCCTTGAGATGGTCCCTGGATGCTCTGGGAAATTTTGATGTTTTTAAGCTAAGGTCTTTCCCAGGTCTCAGTTTGACTGAGGCAACTGCTCCAGAAAATAAAGATGGAGATGGGGGTATATATCAATCATAGAAGCATCCATTTAGAATGGAAACAGACATAGATTCCTCTTAGTTCTACTCTGTCTCTTTATAGGTGAAGGAATGAAGGCAGAATTTGAACCTAAATCATCTGACTCCAGAGAGAATATTTTTTATACTATATCAGCTGTTTTCGATTTTTTTTTATTTTAGGACCCCTTATTCTCTTAAAATTTTGTTTGTGAGACTTATAGCTATATGTATTTTATCACACCAGAAATGAAAAATCTTAGTATTATTATTATTGACTTTGTGGACCCATTGAAAAGGTCTTGGGCACCTCCAGGAGTCCCCAGATTGCATTCCATACAGCCTATCAGGAATTGGAGAGATTGAAAAGAGATATGGGTTAATGGAAGCAGATAGGAGAGGGGTACCTCTGGAGAGAGGATTTGAGCCAGGGGTGCATGTAGAGGACAGGCTCACAGAGAAGGAAACCAATTTACCCACATAGCACCCACCAAGGAACCTCTCTGGTCTAGAGATGGTGGCCTTGGAGATACAAGCAAAGTAGTGAAGGAGGAGAGAAAGAATAGAAGGAAGAGGGAAGGAAATGAGAAGGAAAGATGAAAGGAGAGAGAAAGGTAAAAGGAAGGGGAAAGGGAAGAAGGAAGAAAAAAGGAAGAAGAAAGAAAGGAAGGAGATAAGAAAGAGAAAAAGAAGAGAGAGAAGAGGGAGGAAAGGAGAGAAGGAAGAAAGGAAAAAAGGGAGGGAGGAAGGAAAGGTGGGAGGGCATTGATCCATATGTTTCCTAAAATGCATTCCACCCCTAAATCTGTGTTCCTCGGATCCTACATAAGCTTGACCAAAGGAACCAATCCATGACACGGACATAGGAGCTAAAGAAAGTGTGATTGATCTTTCTTCCTAGGCCCTAAAGAAGTACTTGAGTCCAGCTAAGTGTGAACATCTGGGCATTTTAACCAAGCAGCATGGCTTCTAAATTCTCCAAATGCCCATGTACTCTGTAAAGAAATCAAACTTAGTCTTAGAAAGATTGCACTGCTATCCACCAGAGTCACCTACCTGAATCAAGGGAAGATTTTGGTGTTTAAAACTTAAGCTTTTAGCAGGTGAGGGAGAGGTTTTGCTTTCTAATCAGGAACATCAAACAAAGCCTAAATTCCATTTTAAATTATTCTTGAAAAATCAGTGAATGAATCAGAATCAAAGTGAATTTTCCAACTTCTCCAAATAACATTATTTTTGATTATTCATTAAAAGAAGAAAGAATGTATGAACAGAACTAAGAGAATGTCATATTTGTGTGTTTTTTTAATTTTAGCATACCATGGTGCTAAGCTGTAAAAGATATGAATAAATCATGTCTCTTGTTTCCTTGTGTTTCACTGAAAAACCCTCTTGGGCTGCCTTCACATGTGGATTTTTAAAATTATAGTTTTAGCATTTTTAATCATCTTCTTGGACCCTGTATTTTGTTCCATCTGGCATTATTTTCTCCTTCCTTCTTTTTTTCTTTCCTTCCTCCTCTACCTCTTCCTCCCTTCCTCCCTTCCTCCCTTCCTCCCTTCCTCCCTTCCTCCCTTCCTCCCTTCCTCCCTTCCTCCCTTCCTTCCTTCCTTCCTTCCTTCCTTCCTTCCTTCCTTCCTTCCTTCCTTCCTTCCTTCCTTCCTTCCTTCCTTCCTTCCTTCCTTCCTTCCTTCCTTCCTTCCTTCCTTTTTCCTTCTTCCTTCCTTCTTTCTTTCCACTGGTTATTGATTAATTCTGATTTCTAAGGCCAAAACTCTTTGCACATTCTCAAATTTTTTCATGAGACATCTTGCAGAATGATCTATCCCTGAAGATCTGTTTCTTCCCCTGCTAAATATAAGATAACTAATTTTAAGACATTATAATAATAAGCGCATTTTTTAGGCTAAGAGTCAATATAATTGTCCCAATGGTCCATATATTTCCCTTCTCTTCACTTTAGGAAGCTTATTTTAGATGAAAAATTGATTAGTTCAATCACAGTTACCCTGAGCTCCTAATTAATAAAATTCCAAATATTTAGGCAGAAGCTAACTTGCTACTTACTTTACATTTACATCTATAGTTGACTCCTGACCTCCATGTTATTCTGTCAAAATTCAGTTTACTAGAAATGTTTTAGCCACAAAATCATGAATTATACTATAGTGTCTGTGGCTAGAAATAGGTATCGAGAGGAAAAAATGGGGAAACAACTAACTTTTTCTTGGAACTTCTCTGTTTTGCTTTGAGATGCCAATAGAACTGATGACTTTTCTTCATATCTCTCTTCTCTCCCATATCTTTTCCTTAGGACTATGCTGGAATTACATGGAACTTCCACTTCTAATGAATGGATTCTAATTAATAATTTATAGGATGTCACCAGAAGTGAGAATTTTTTTAACATACTGTAAAGAACTTTTCCTCATTTGTCCAAGGTCCATGAGATTGATTAATTAGGTATCTTCTTACTTACTTTGTGTGGGAAGGGCTTCTATCAGTCAATCAGCCCACGCTACTGAGATATTCCTATGAAGAATGTAAGTTGGATGTGGATCTGAAGTGTACTCTGCCATTCTGGGAAAGGTTTGGTGGGTGGAGGGCTTAAAGTGAGGCTTTGGATTATCTGAGGGATTTCCGGGATGAATGGGATCCCTGTTGCTAGGGGTAAGTGAGAGCATACTGTCCATGGGAGAGCCGAAGTTGATGTTTCCTGGAGAAGAGGCCCACCTTCTCTTTCTCTTTAGTCCTGGACAAAGAAAGAACCTCTGCTTTTTAGGGCCACAGTTACAGCTGTGTCCACTGGCCCAGATCCATGGGATGGAACTGTCCCTCCCTCTACCTCCTGGGGGTGGAGAAAAGAGGAAAGGGAAGGAAAGGAAGGCCATATGGGAAGACATCCGCCTTCCTAGGCAATTGTGTATGGCTGGATTGGCTTTGTGGGACTGAGCAGGCTCACTGGGGGATTAAGCTGAGATGACCACATTTCTCCCTCCACTGCCTCAAGCCCCACTTAAACCAAAAGTGAAAAGCCAGAGTCAATTTTCCCAGTTTGCAATGGGCTCTTAAGGAATTGTCTGATCATCCTGGGCATGAACATTCCAGGTATTGATGGAAGATCAGATTACAGCGACTAACCCCCTGGCAGCAGATTTAATTTGCAGGGACGATTTCTTTCCTTTTTTCCCTTCTATTTAAAGTATGGAAAATGAGTTCCATTGTTGAAGACTTTTTTTTTTGGTAGCTTCTGTATTTTTTTAAAGTTTCTGTTATTTTGGATTACTGTATTTTCCCCATTTTTTCTCCAGTTACTCCTTCCCCAAAGTGTCTCTTCCTGGGAGGCACTAGGTATGGGGAAGGAAGGCTTATTGAGTACAGGTGGGGAACAGAAAGTAGTCACACAACAGGCAGACTGGAGGGTGCAGAGTTTATAAGCACTCCCTCCACTAGATTGCAAGCAGCTGTCCCTCTGTCTCAGTACAAATGTGCCTTGTGAAAATGAGGGTGGTCCAAGGGATCCCTCCCAGGGCTGCTGATTTCACTTAATAGAATCCTTTCATTCCAGGAATAATTATTAAGGACCTCCGGGATGCGAGAGTGGGGGGCGGCACTGTATAAAACACCTTGAGTCCAAGAGGCCCGTCCTGCCCCTTCCTGTAACCACCCAGGCCCCCTCAGGAGATGAGAGATCTAGAGATGGCAGGAGATCTCAGAGGTCATCTAGTGAATCCTCTCATTTGACAGATGTGGAAACTGAGGCTAGGGGAAATGACTTGATTCAAAAACAAATTGTACCGTAGCTGGCAGAACTGGTGTTTGAATATCCATCCTTTGACTCCTAAAATCTGGGTCTTTCACCCACACTATGTGGTCACTCATAGGATAGACCATCCCAGAATGCTGTGGGACATTTGCCTGCTTTTCATGCAATAGACTCCACTTCCCAAGGGATGGAGAGAGGGAGAAACAGAGACTCTGATTTGGCAAACATTCAAAGCCAAATGGGTTCTAGACTTCCATCCCTGGAAACTCAGAAATACCCTTCATCTTTTGTGAAATTCCGTCTCAGCTATTTCATTCACTAGCTGTGTGACTGTTAACAAAGTCAAAGTCAAACCTCCCTGAGCCTGTTGCACCTAGAAGCATTAAAGCAGTTAGGTGAGACAGTGGTTAGAGTGCTGGACTCTGAGTCAGGAAGGTCTGAGTTCAAATCCAGCCTCAGATACTTACTACCTGGGAGACTGTGGGCATGTCACTTGATTATTGTCTACCCCAGTTTCCTCTACTGTAAAATGGCATTATTAATAGCACCTATTTCTAAGAGCTGTTATAAGGATCAAATTGTAAAGGCTTAACACAAGATCTGGTACATGGTAGGTGCTTAAAAAACGCTTCTTAACTTCCATCATTATACACTTGCAATGTCCAGTTCTGTGATATCTTCCATGTAAAAGAACTCCTGGTGTGGAAACTCCCTTTGCCAATGAATCAGTGTGCATTTATTAAAGATCAACTATGTTTGATACACATCAACTATGAGTGAATGATTATTAATCACATATTATGTGATCATAATATATATGTTTATAGTCATATTGTTACATATTATGTGCCTATGCTAAGGAAAAAAGATATAAAAGCAAAACCTCTGCCTTCAAGGAGCTTACAATCTAATGGATCGAGAAGACAACATGTAAAGGGTCTACTGGCTAGAAATCAGCCCTTCCCTGCCTCCTCCTCATAGAGAAGATGGGACTTGATCTGATCTTGGAAGCCAGAGATTCTAAAAGGTGTAGCAGAGGAGAGAGTGCATTCCAGGCAAAGGAGACTGCCTGTACAAAGGCATGGAGGTGGGAAATGGAAATCTATGCATGAGAAACATCAGTATAAAAGGTATGAGGAGTGTGATACCTGCTAAATTTGCACAACTGCAATTCATCTGTAATGCACTTTTTATCTAATGTACAATTCATCTGTAATATAGCTTTTTACAGAGTTGCTCCGGAGTGCTGAGTGTCTGAATTAATTGCCTAGGTCATACAGATAGAATAGGTAAAAGGCAGGATTTGAAAGGTCTTCTCTTACTCCAAGACTGGTCTTTATCCTCCCTACTCAGGCTGTGTCTTGGCACAAGTTTTATTTTCTCTAGTTAGCAGGTGAGGAAACTGAGGCTCTAGAATGTAAAACTTACTTGCCCAATGGTTCCCCACTGGATATCTGTACATAATCTGTATAATGCTGACTAATTAGCATAGAAGTCAGGATTGAATCCCAAGTCTCTCAGTAGTTTATGTCACATTGCCTCTATCATCATGTCATCATAGGGTCACAGATCTATAATTGAAAGGGGCTTCAGAGACTCCTGCCATTCCAACATTTTCCAGAGAGATCTTGAGAGTGTTCTTGGAGCTTGAGAGTGTTCTTCTGACCTCCATTTGAGCTCTTGCCTCCTGTGAATTTTCTGTAAAATAGTCTTTCAGGCAAACATTTTTGAAATTTGAACAACATGGCCAACCCATCAGAATTGCACTCTCTGCAATAGAATTTGACATTTTAGCTTAAGAAAGGATTTCAGTGTCTGCTGTCTCACCCTCCCTGGTGATCCTCAGGAAAGCATTTCTATAATATCTACCATGTGCTAGGGACTGTGCTAAGCATTTTACAAACATTATCTCATAATCCTCCAAGTATTGTATTATCCCCATTTTACACTTGAGGGAACTGAGGCTGGATATGAATTCAGGTTTCCATGATTCCATGCTCAGTACTCTGTCCAACCCCATTATTTGGTTACTACCATTCTGAGTACCAAACCAATGCGTTTCCCTCTGACCCATCCTTGATTATTATTTTCCTCATCCTCTTCATTTTCACTCTCCTACCTTGCTCCATGACTTTGTCTCCTTTCCTCTTTCTCTTCATCACAGCTTTCCTTCCCAGCTGCCATTCATTCACTGTTACTCCTAAGTCTCTTCCAGAGTCCCCCAGAAGCAATCCATCTCTGAAATCTACAGGCTGTAGATTAGATCCATGTTGAAACACTTTGTCTGTCCTTAGGCCCTGTGGCTTGTGGAATGGTTGGCATTAGGAGAAACAAGGGTGTTGCCAAACAGGGCTTAACTGAAAGGAAGCTTAGGCCTCCCTGAGTTAGAGGAGGGGGTTGGGGGGTAGAAGGGGGAATTACAGAAAAGTTCGTGTGGCTCTCTCATTTTAGAGACCTAAGACTGTTTTATGAGCAAAGCTAATGGATGAAGCATAATGTTTAATGAATAATAAAGGCAGGCCATATGCTCTTTCTAAAAGAAAGAGAAAAAGAGAGAAAGAAAGAGAGAGAGAAGGAAAGAAAGAAAGAAAGAGAGAGAAAGAAAGAAGGAAAGAAAGAGAAAATAAGGAAGAAAGAAAGAAAAAGAAAGAGAAAGAAAGAAAGAAAGAAAAAGAAAGAAAGAAAAAAAGAAGGAAAGAGAAAATGCTGCAGTACATTCTTTGTTAACTCAACCACAATCCAATTAATGATTAAAGCATTACAGTCCTGTTCCAGAATGTAGGGGAAGATGTTTCAGATCAGTATGTTGTAGGACTCAAAAGGAAACCCCTGCTCGAAAATATTTTCCAAATTAAAGCATCTAATGATCAGCTCTGTCTATAAGAGCTCTTTGCTTTCTCTGGCTTCAGTGTGTTGGCATTTTTTCAGAAGTGGAATTTTCTGTTCAGTTTATAAAGAACTTATTCCCTCCAGGGCAAGGGACCCTCATAACACCAGCTCATATTCACACTGTATATTTCTGCCAATGAACTTTCAGTACCTAAAAAAAATTAGCGCTGAACCAGAAACTAGGAAAGACCTCCCAAATTCCCAGGCCATGGAGTTCCCCAGAAACTTCTAAAAAGCAATCTAGATAGAACCATTTTCAAGTCAAGTCTAATCAGAAATCTTTATTAATCGCCTACTATATACCCTGAGTCAGGCAAGGATCCAATCACTGTTGACTTTTGTGTTCAGAGAGGACCAAAATGACATCCTGATGTCAGAGTCTAGATACAGCGTATCTGACCGTAGCTGATCAGACCAATATGAGTTCAGAAGACTCTTCCACAGGTCAAGCACAAATAGTCCATATGAACACTGGAGATGGAAATGTCTCTAAATTTGTACATCTCACATTTCTTTTGAGCTACTGCAATTCTGCTTTACTCGTGGAGGACAGCACTTTCTGGCAGTCCCATGCCCATTTCTCTCATGTCTCACAATTGATTCCCAAGTTCTTCAGAGAGATCTTGGAGAGTGTCCTTGGACCATTTCTTCTGACCTCCATTTGAGCTCTTGCCTCCTGTGAATTTTCCATAAAATAGTCTTTCAGGCAAACATTTTCAGCATTAGAACAACGTGGCCAGCCCTTCAGAACTGCACTCTCTGTAGTAGAGTTTGACATTTTAGCTTAAGAAAGGGTTTCATCCTCTCTGGTGATCTTCAGAATTTTCCTAACAATTCAAGTAGAAAAGATTCACTTTTCTGGCATGGTGCTCGTACTCTGTCCAGGTTTCCCAAGCATACAACCATGAGGTCAGCACTGTGGGTTCATAGATCTTCAGGCTGGTTGGCAGTCTATAATACCTCTTCTTCCGCCCACTTTCCTCCACAGGTTCCCAAATGCTGAGCTAGCACTGGCAATGTTTGCATCAACCTCATCATCTATGTGGACATCCCATATCCCGCCAAGGTAACTGAACTTAGCCACAGCATTCAAAACTCAAAATAAAATTATTCAAGAAGCAAAGATAAGGGAGAAGATGGATCTAATATATATTTTAGGAGAGAAGAGTTAGGGTCAAGAGACCGGACCTTTGATTTTATTTGGGTAGAGAACTTCCAGGCAGAGAAAGCCCCACTACAAATGCAGGCTAGTAACTTCTTTAAGAGAATTGTAGAGAAGTAAATGGACTCAGTCAGGGTTTTATAGCCAATGAATGTCAGAAATGAGACTTGAAATCACATCTTCATGTCTTTGATACCAAACCTTCTAGCCACTAGACAGTGATATTTTTCAATAGCTATCTGGTGCCTTCCCAGGATTATCTTGTCTATATTTCCATATGCTTATTTATATATATGCTACCATTTCATTAAAAGGTAAAATTTTGCCTAGTGTATATGAATTCCAGACTTCTTTTCCTATTTTTTCCATTCTTCTTACATCTGACTCCTCCCCACCCCCTATTATATATATATGTACATATGTATATATACATATATATATACACACATCTATCTATTTATCTATCTATCTATATCTATATCTCTATATTTATACATATACACATATACATACATACATACATACATGTATATTTATTTTTCTTGCTGAGGCAATTAGAGTTAAGTGACTTGCCCAGGGTCACTAGGAAGCCTTAAGTGTCTGAGTCCAGATTTGAACTCAGGTCCTCTTGACTTTAGGGCTGGTGCTCTATCCACTGTACCATCCAGCTGCCCCTATCATATATTTTCCCACCCTTCTGGCTCTCCCATGAATAAGCCACTCCATCTCTTGGTTCTGGACATTTTCTCTGGCCATTCCCCCATGCCTGAAATGCTCTTACTCCTCCACTCCAACTACTGATCTCTTTGACTTCCCTTTCTTCCCAACAAAGATCCCACCTTCTACACAAATCCTTCCCCAATTCCCCTTAATGCCAGTGCCTTCCCTGTCACTGTATCCTGGACCATCGGACGTCATCTTGACTTTCATCTTGCTGCTGGACTTTGATGATTCAGGAAGAAAGAGAGAGGCTGCCACTTTGTGCAACTCTTGTCTCACTTAAATCGAATTCACAGGCAAGTCCTCTTCAAAAACAAAAGGAGGAACAATTACAACTCCCATCACCCTCACCACCACCTGCAAATCAAACAGCCCTTTCAAAACAAGGAAATGAGGTTAGCCTGCAACGATCTGATCTTGATGAAGCCATGTAGCCTCGCTGTCATTGCCACTTCCTTTTCTAGGTGTTCACTGACCATCCTTTTAATGATATATTCTGGAATTTTTGCCAGTAATTGACACCAAGTTCACTGATCATAGTTTGCAGCTTCCTTTCTCTTTCCCCTTCTGAAAATAGAGGCCCATTTGTCCTCTCCCAGTCCTGCTATAGCTCTCTTGTTTTCAACAGTCTTTCTGAGATCAATGCAGTGGCTCAGTGATCACTTCTGCCAATTCTTCCCGTTGCATCTAAAGATAGAATTCATCTGTGTGCCTGGTAAGTGGAACTCATTAGGGGAGCTCACGGCTTGTAATATCTCCCTCCTTATCTTGGTTATCAATTCTCTTCTTGTCATTTTTGCTCTGTTCTTGCCAGCCTCAAGTTTATTTTCCTTGGCAGGGGAAACAGTTTCATTATGTGATTGCCACTTCTTATCCTTTAGTTTAGCAAATATTTTTATTATGAACTTAATAACAAATCTAGGCAAAAAGAACTATAACTTTGTGTAAAACCATAGGAATAACATGGTTTAAAGGAAAGAATGCAAACTTAAAAATGTCAGCGATAACAAATAATCTTTTCTCTTCCTCTTCCCTCAACCCCCTTCTGTGCCCACCCCAATTGCCATTCTCTGGCAATGTTCTTTTCACTCTGGATCAGGCAAAATTTTGTCATTTTTAAAAAATATATAGTTGCCATTGGCATGTTTACTGTTCTAATTCTGTTTGCTCAGCTTTAGTTCAATTAAATATTTCCATATTTCTTGTATTCATTCTATTTGTTCTTTTCTATAGCACAGTAGTCAAGAAGATGGTACATAAAGATAGAATTTAGATTATTGAGCTAAGACAAAGTATAGTAATTATGGGTTCTTGACTAGGGATGAAATAAACCTGATAAGGACTTGTAAAAAATTGCATTTAGTTTTAGTCTTGTGAATCTAATAAAAAATGGGTTCTAAACTGAAAAGGCAGTGGTACATGTGAGGATGGGGTAGGAAGAAACCAATTGTTAATGAAATTAGATGCCATAAAGATAAATTATAACAAGAAGAATAGCAGCAAAGACTCCCAGAATTTCCCTAGAGACAAGCAGCCAGCAGTGACATTTTTGGTATCAGATGTCTAGAACCTAGGGGTAATTTCATGTCATGATGAGATGTCAGAATAGGACATGAATGGTGATACTCCTCATTTATATTTCCCAGATATTCCACATTTCTTCCATTACTGAAAAAATTTAAGATTTATTTTAATCAGTCAAAACAATTTATTAAGATCCTCTTATATGACAGACACGCTGGTAGACATTAGACATACAAAGAGAAGAAGATAGCATGGGAATAGAAAGAATAGTAGCTTTTCTTCACCCCTCCCAATGAATAAATAGTCAAAGAATATGAACAGATAGTTTTCAAGAGAAGGAATCCTATGTATCTATGGCCATTTGCAAAATTGCTCCAAATCACTAAAAATGTGCAAATGAAAATTAAATAAGACTGGAAAAAATGGCAAAAAGTGAAAATGAGAAACACTGAAGGGGAAATAGGAAAAGAGGTATATTGATTATTATTGTTGATGGAATTATGCATCGGTCCAGCCACTGTGGAAAGCTTTTTAGAATTATATTTCAAAAGTCACTAAAATGTGCAGAGTTTTGACCCAAGAATATTATTACAATACTCTATTCTTGTGGTGTTTGAATTAAATTAAACTAATTTTAATATAAAATTAAATTAATAAATTAATTAAATTTATAAGAGGAAAATGTATTTATATAATTTACATATATATAATTATTATATTATATATAATATTATAGATTTATAGAAACGTTTTTTGTGTCTGTGAGGCAAAGCATGGAAAAGCAAGTGGAAATGGCTGAATAGTATAGAAAGATAATGAAATACTTGTGTTATTAATCATAATGAAAGGGACAATTTCAGAGAAACCTGTGAGGACTTGTATGAACTCATACAGAACAAAGTGAGAAGAACCAAGAGAACAATTTATAGTGTAGTATCATCATAAAATGCAACAATTCAGAAAGACTTAAGTTCTCCAATTAATATAATGATGGGTTATGATTCTGGAGAACGGATATGAAGAAGGATACTCTTTTTTTGATGGAGAAGTAATGGATTTAATATGTAGAGTGTTTTGTAAATCTTAAAAATGTTATGAACATATAGTAATGATGATAATGCAGAATGAGTCATGAATTTTTGGACGTGTCTAATATGGTAATTTATTTTAGCTTGACCATTTTTATTGCAAGAGTTTTATTTTTCTTTTATTTTTGATGGAGATGGAAAAGGTTAAGAGAGAGAAAAAAAGAAAAAGTTATTAATTAACAAAATTAATTTTTAAAGGTTTAATTTAATTTTTTTAAAAAAGAGCAATATCTCTGGAATCAATTTAGTCAATCTTTCTACAGATCTCATCTGATTTCCTCCTCTGCAAAGTGAGAGGGTAAGACTGGGGTACTTTCCAAGTCTGTGTAGATGGATTCTATGGTCTTTAAAAAAAATGAACTGTCATCAAGGAGCTTTCATTCTCTTAAAAATGTATTAATATATTTTGTTTTTATAATACTTTTATTTTCCAATATATCCATCTCCCCACCCAGAAAATCATTCTTTGTAACAAGAAAAATAGGGAAAAGAAGTTGCAGCAGGGAGCAATTCAGCACAGCTAACCAACGCACAAATAAAGTCTGACAATACAGGCTCTATCCTTTTTTTATATTCTCCCATCTCTGCAAAGAAAGGAAGGAGGTGCTTCCTCCTATCTCTTCTCCAGGCCAATCTTGGTCAGTGTAATTACACAGTTTTCAATTTCTGTCTTTGATGTTGTTGTTACTGTTCTAGAAAGCACCTTTAAGAAATCCTCCCTATCTAAATCATCCCCCAAGGCTTTTCTAAATTATAAAAGGATATTTAATGTATGTTGTGTCAGCATATTAGCTTTAGGCCAAATTTCAGATGGTATAGTACAATATGTTAAGGACTTTATGTACGTTCTATATTCCACTGGAGCTTGGGATCTAATCAATTTATACAGTACTTTTATGCCCATTTTATAGGACTTGGAGCATAATTTTACTCATGTACATAATTATAGAGGTTTATGTTTGTGATTTTGCTCTTATTATGTGCTCTTGGTCATATCTACAATTTACATGATGCTAATTCCTTGGTCTGGAATACAACAAACCAATTTTCACATAGATCCTTTGAGAAAAAGAAAAAGATACACTATATGACAATTCACTTTATGACACCATTCAGTTCCCATTCTTTGTTTATGGGAAACTTATTAAGTCCACAGCACTGTACTCGAAATCTCGTTGTCAAAGTTGTGCCTTGGAGCAATGTCCCTTCATGGAACGAGACCTAATTCAGAAGAACAGCCAATTTTTGGATATATCCTTGATGGTTTGTGTGGCTCTCCATATAGTTCTCCTTAGAATATATACCTCCAAGGGAAACAGTGAATCTAAAATGAGTAGACATGGTTTTAGAAGCTCTTCAATCTGCATGTGCTTTGCCTGTCTTTTGATGTTAACGTAGGATCTGATTGCATTTTTAAAAATAATAATAGCCAGCATTTATACAGTGATTGAAGGTCTGCAAAATGTTTTACAAAATATTATCTCATCTGATAACCCTGAGATCACTTAAAATTATGTAAAATTATCTTTAAATGCTAATAATGTTTGAAATTGCTTTTCCAAGGCTTGGGAAAGAAACCCTAGCAAAAAAAAAAAAAAAAGACTCTGATCGACCATACAGACTATATGTTTTTTGGTCACTCAGTTGATTAACAAGCAAAGGGCTTCAGGAAATCTTGGCATGAGTAAGAGATGAGCCCTGTCTGGGAAGTGCTAGCAGTCTGCCTCTGGTCATCCCATTGCTATTCTAAATTCAGTTTTATGACTTAGCCCCAAGCATCTATATACCAGTTAGTCCAGCAGTAGAAATAATAAATGTAATAATAATTGGCTGTGTGCATAGTGCATTTTAAGCTAAGCACTTTTGTATATATCAAGTGAGATAATATTTATAAAGCACTTAGCACAGTGTCTGACACTCAGTATTCACAGCCATCTCCAATCATTCTGATATATATCTGGCCACTGGACTGGGATGGCTTTGGGGAAGAAAATGAGGCTGGTCTTTGCATAGCCCTCCCTCCCTCAAATCCAATTCACTTGCCTTACCTCTCCGAAGTCATGGTTTCAAGAACAAAGGACAAAACAACAGTAGGTGCTGTATAAATGAGAGTTGTTATTTATAGAACCACAGATGAACATTTATTTAGTTCCACCCATACCATAAAGAATTCCATCTGCAACATCTCCAATGAGTGGTTATACAAACTGCCTAAAGTCCTCTGAAGAAGGGGAACTCATTACCTTTTGAGACTGACTATTGTACTTTGGGATATCTCTAATTATTAGTGGGTACCGCTGGATAGTGCAGTTGATAGAGCATTGAGTTTGGAATCAGAAAAATCTGAGTTCAAATCTAGTGTCAAAAACTTACTAGCTATGTGACTTTGGGCAAGTCACAATCTCAATTAGCCATTTGAGGAAGTGGCAAACCACTCCAGTGCTTTTGCCAACTGAAGAACAATAAGAAGTTACCAAGTTTTTCCCCCAAATTGTCTTGATCTGCCTCCCTGTAACTTCTACTTTTTTTTACTTCTATTGCTCCCCACTAGGGCCAAACATTAATCCTCTTGTCACTTGATAGCCCTTGAAACACTTAAAGAAAACTACCATTTTCCCCTCCCCTCGTTCTTCTTTTGGCTAAACATTCCAAGTTTCTATAGCCTATCCTCTGTTATTCTTTTCTGCTTATTCTCCCACTTATCTCTGTCTTTCCTAAAATGTGGTACCCAGACTATGGTATATAGTATGTGAGGTCAGAACAAGAGAAAGTACAGAGGAATTATTTCCTTCCTAGTCCCGGACACTATGCTTCTCTGAGAGCAATTTGATTAACTGGATTGATTGACATATAATGCTGTTAACTTACTAAAATGAAAGTTCAATTTAATTCAATGGACATGTGCTAAATGCTGGAGATACAACTAAGAAAAAGAAAGATAGTTCCTGTCCTTAAGGAGCTTATAATCTAATAGGGAAGAAAACATACAAAGGAAACTGAAAAGTTGTTGAGAGAGAAGCATACCATTGGGTACCAGTCAAGATCATCTTGTTTCATGTAGTTCAAACCAAAAAGAACTATAGATTGAAAATAGAGAGTGAAGTCTACTAAATCTTCCCCCACCTTCTTTTCCCATAAAAAGGTATATACTCTCTATCATCTTGTACTTAGGAAGTTGAGGATTTTTAATCCAATATTAGACGTGACATTTTTTCTTATTACACATCATCTTATGATATTTGACCAGAATTCTACCATGTAGAGATCTTCTGGAACCTAAATCTTTCATCGAGAGTTGGATGTCTCTCCAAACTTTGTGTGATCTGCCATTTATCCTTTAGCTGATGTCATTAATGAAAATATTTAATGGCATAGAATCAAAGGGAAGGGAAGAATAATATTTTGGGAGTGGGTAGGGGGAGGAAAGATGGAGGAAATTATCTCACTTAATTGGGCTGGGCAAATAGAAGTCTATATAAATAGGGGGGAAAGTGAGGGAGTAGCTGACACATCTATGAAGAAGTTCATATGAACTGGTCAAAGGAGATAACAATACACACATAAACATACATAGTTGGATACAGAAATATAGTTCACAACAAAGAGACAGAAGATAAAGGGAATAATAATAAAGGATGGCAGATTAATAGAGGAATCAGTTCTAGGCAAAACAAAGTCTACCTAAGAATGTATGAAAGTATTTATGGCAGCTCTTTGTGAGGGGGATTCCATAAACTGGGGAATGGATGAACAAATGATAAATGAGATAAAATGTGATGAAATAGAATTGTATGTAAGAAATTGTGAAGGGAATGACTTCAGAAAAGGTTGGGAAGACTTATATGAACTGATGCTGAAGGAAGGAAACAGAACCAGGATCATGACTGATAAAATTACAACAATATTGTAAAAAACAACCAAAAGATTTAGGAACTCTGATCGATGCAGTGACCAACCACAGTTCCAGAGGGCTTCTGATGAAAATGTTAAACATCTCCTGGTTCAGAAGTAATAAATCCAGAGTGCAGATTGAGATACGTTTTTGTTTTTGACATAGCCAATATAAGAATTTGTTTTCCCTGACTCTATATGTTTGTTAGAAGAGTTTTGTTTTCTTTCTTTTTCAATGGAGGAGGAGAGGTAAGAATATTGTTTTTTGATAACTGAAAAAAATAAAATTCAATTTTATAAATAATAATTTAAAAAACAGCTTAGGACCAAATACAAATGCCTGAACCCTCATTCCTGCCCTTCTCTTAGACCTGAACCATTAAAGACAATTCTTTATACTCAGCTATCTGAATAGTTACAAATCCACCTAGCTGTACTATTATCTAAGTTACATCTCTTCTTCTTTCCCTCAAGAGTCTCACATTAAATACTTGGCTGAAATTTAAGTAAATCATGTAGTCTGATCTACCGATCCAATAGTTCTGCCAAAACCAAAACAAAACAAAAAGGAATTGAACATAGCTTGACAAGCTTTGAATTTGATGCAATCACATTGGTTTTGGAATGATTTCTTTCTTTTCTAGATGCTTGCCAACCTACTCTTTAATAGTACATCCTAGAATTTTGCCAAGAATTGAAGGCAAGCTTGTTCCTCTGTGCTTTGCAGACCCCACTCTGTTACTTGGTTTTTAAAATTGGAATC
Source organism: Sminthopsis crassicaudata (assembly GCF_048593235.1). Lineage (NCBI taxonomy): Eukaryota > Metazoa > Chordata > Mammalia > Dasyuromorphia > Dasyuridae > Sminthopsis > Sminthopsis crassicaudata. The sequence goes on along the minus strand of NC_133617.1, from coordinate 40,856,833 downwards.
TCATTTACCATTCTCTTGCTTCCTTAGCACCTCCTCTACGCACCATGATCTCTTAGTAGCTGTGTGACTCTGGACAAGTCACTTTAGTCACTACCTCCCTCAGTTTCCTCACCTTTAAAATGGGTATGACCATTTTTGTCATTCAATCATGTCTGATTCCTTGAGACCCCATGTGATATTTCCATAGCAAAGATACTAGAGTGGTTTACCATTTCCTTCTCCAGTTCATTTTACATTTGAGGAAACTGAGGCAAACAAGATTAAGTGACTTGCCTAGGGTCACACAGCTAGTAAGTGTCTGAGGCTGAATTTGAACTCAGATCTCCCTGACTTGAGGTTCAGCATTCTATCCACTGCTTCACAGAGAATGATAATAATAGCTCCTAACTTGAAGGGTTATTGTGAGGATAAAATGAGATAATACTTGTAAAGCATTTTCCATATTTTGATTGCTATAGAAACAATAGTCTTATTACTATTATTATTATTTCAAAGATTGTCAACAGTGGCTCAACTCACACATCAATGGGTCTTTCAGTGCTTTGAGGTTTGCTTTGTCTCAGCTATGGTCACTGGAAATTCACTGAGGGCAGTTAGATGGGTATTATTCTCTCCTTGCATATCGTTCTGTCTAGTATGAAACAAAGACTTGTACTAAACTTGCTGTCATTGAGATGTCTGCCTTTTCCCTCAATTGCAAAATGGCATCTACCTCCCTGAGTTGTGAGAATGTCAGTAGTAAACAAACATTTAAATTAAATAAACATTTCTTAAGTGCCTACTAAGTGCCAGGCTCTGTACTAGGGGCTAGGGATAAATCAGTCTTTTACTCTGAGGAACTCACAATCTAATGGAGGAGACAACATATAAAAAGGATGGGGCCATCTGATGCCTAGGAATAGGGCAGGAGAAGTTATGCACCCTGGGTAGGAAAATGATCTGAACAAGTGTGCATTTCTGAGGTGATTTCATCTTGCAGAATATGCATTTTTGGAAATGATATCGTCCAAGAATGTAGCTGAGTGAAAAAGGATGAGGCAAAATCTTAAAATGTCATCCATAAATGAAGGAGCATCAGGGAGGAGCTCCCGGGTGTCCATCTCCTGTCAGAGAGAGAGACCAAGGCTTCAGGGCAAGGAGGGCTGAAAAGATGTCTTCCCAACTTGATTTTTAAAAAATTATTGAAGAATGATGAATTTCTATGGGTAATAAAGCCCAATAATATAGCCATGGTCCTGGGTGAGAATTGATGCAGAGAATTCTTTGGGTACCATTCTTAAATAGAATCAAATGAAACCATATTTGCTTTTTTTTTTTTTTTTCAAAGTTTATTTGTTTGTTTGTTAACCTGTTGTAATGTTTTGCCATAGTTCCATTGACTGGAAGGACTGAAGTCTTGAAGACTTAAAAGATTTACAGTTATTCATTTACCAGCCAAACTTGGAAGTGACTGCTTCCTTCCCTCCCTCCCCCCCACTGAAAGTGGGGTTTCCTCTACATCCAGAGTTGCAAGAATTGTCTTTAACTTTGGGTATTATGGAATTTTGTTCAAATGAGACCATATTTGGAAAAGACTTTGCAAATCTTAAACTGCTTTATAAATATTGACTTATTATTGTTAATCCAAAGATTGTTCTTCATAGAGTTGTTGTAAGGCTCAAATAAGATCATAGATGCAAAGCACTTTGCAAATCTCAAAGTTATATAAATAAATGAACGAAGAAAGCACTTCTCATGTTCAAAACCCTAAAGTGCTAAATGCTGGGGGGGAGGGGAAGAGTGCAAATAGAAAAGACTCTCAACTCTAAAGGGGGTGGGAGGGACACAACATATAAATATTAGTATTAATATTAGCATTAGTATTAGGGTTAGTATTGTATTTGTATGATACTTGGAAGAGAAAACAGGAAAAACGTTAAGTTGGGGAGTTGGGATATTCCATTGTTCTTTGCCATCATTTGTTGACTCCACCCTGAGCTACAGTCCTTTCCCTTATACCATATTATATGTGCTTCAAAATAATCTGGAGAGCCGAGCACTAGAGATATTATCATCCCCATTTAATAGATGGGTAAGCTGAGGCTCAATGAGATTAATTAACTCATTCATAGTTAAATAGTTTGTAATCATCAGAAAAGAGTTTTGAAATCAGGTTCCAAACTAGCTCTCTTTCCATGGCAACTAACTACCTTCCCCACACAAATAATTGTGATAGCGTCTGGTGAATATCCAAGAACAGCATAATCCAGTGTGATGAGAGCTTGGAGGTGGGAGAGCTTTGCTTCTGCATGTAGGAGGTAGTAACTAAAGGGTAGACACTGAGGGAGGGGTATTACACAATGACAGTAGTATTTAGGAGGAAAACAGCTTTGACATACTTTAGAATTATGATCAATACAATTATAAATAATTTGTGTCCAGACGACTCAAGATCAGACACATAACCCACTTTCTGTTAGAAATATGGCAGAATGAGACTTAGATTTTGGGGCAGAAACCATGTATTCCTGTATTATATGAGGATCTATTATGAAGGGTTGTTTTTCATTTGTTTTAATTATACAATGAGGTGGGGCAATGGGAGAGATACTCACAATATTATTTAATTCATTTTTATTTTAAAAAAGGATTCTTAATACCTCTTCTCTTCCCCTCCTCTTAATCACTTCATTATCATAATCATTAGCCATAATCATAAGAGCAAAAGTTGAAGGAAGGCAAAAAACAATGTTTTTGTGTGTGTTTTTTTTTTTCCATTTCAGAGACATGGCAAAAACAAAAACATCAAAATAAAACTAAAACAATCCAACCCCTCCCTCCCAAACAACCACAACTCCAACCTTGATCACCTTGTGTTCAGTCTCTTGACCTTTATCTAGACTGGTTTTGGGACAACAGACTAAGAGTCTCTTGTGCCCAAAGATTTTTAACCTGTAACCTTTAAACTGTAGTTTCCACTTTGCTGTCATAGTCTTCCAGAGCAAAGGGTCACCTCAGATATCAGACTAGGATCAAGTGAGTTAACCTCCATTGTCATCGTGTGTCGCCATATTTCCTGACTACATTGCCTCCTATTTCATTAATATAGATCCCCCTTGCTCAATCAGTTGAGCTGAAGCAGATCAAGGAAGGACTTTGGCCATCTCTTCCATCCCATTCCTCCTGAGCAGCTTACTTCACTTGGGCCCTGCATCTCTGCTGAAGCTCTCGACTCCCCTCTTTGGGTACCATATCTCCAACCTGACCCGTAGGGCCTCCATATTGTGACTAGCCACAGAAAGGGCTCTGATGTGGAATTCAGAAGAGAAATCAGAGTATTCGAAGGTCAGAGGCTTCTTGCATGACTGTTGAGAGCCGTTCACAGATAGCTGTTGTTTAAAGGCTTAGGGAACCAGAGAGAAAAGCATCAGTATAATTCAACTATCAAACGCTGGCTTCATTAGCCAGGTCCTTTGTTGCTTGTATTTGAAAATGGGAAGGTGAGTTGTCCAACTGAGAATCACTCTTTAATTTCATGTATTTCAAGGAACCAAGATCGGCTTTGTATGCTCAGTCTATTGTAGTTCCGACTTTCATATTTTGAAACCTCGGCATTTAGATCTGAATCCTGAAAGCTGGAAGACTTTAGCCTGTGCTCCTGTCCCCAGCTAAAATACAATGTGAAGTTTCTAAAATAATTGTGTCTCTATGACCATTTTTTTTCAATAAGGCATTTTCTACATGAGCAGTATTCTTTGAAGTGTGAAGCCATGAAGATGGCAAGGGCCAAAGGTGAAAACTGTGCATAGAAGTTTCCATTCCAAGCAGAGGACTGAGGGGTTGGAGGGCTAAGGAATTAGTCTATTGATATTCAGGGCTTTGACCTGCGAACAATCTCGGTGGCCCAGGGGTCAGGGCAGCTGCACATCTCTGCATTGTGTGGCAGCAGAGGGAGACAGACCTGATCAGCTTTACTTTGCTTTGGTGGAGGGATCAACAGGACTTTGGCCATGTGGTCACCAGTTGCTATTGGCAAGGGGATGTGTAGTGGGGGGGGGGCTGCAGAGTAGAGCTTCCTATTCAGACTATATTCATAATGGCAACAGATCTGAAAATAATTCATCTCGAGATGTGCAGTATGATGGATATATATATATATATATATATATATATATATATATATATTTTTTTTTAAACCCATGTCAGAAAAGAGAGAGGAAAATTAATAGTATATCCTGTGCTGGATTTTAAAGGGCACAGACTGAGTAAGGTAACACCCTGCTGCTATTTCTTTCCTTGAGATTAAAAAAAAAAGTCTTCTCTCTGACTTTGAAAGTAGCAGCTGCTGATGCTTTTTTTTTTTTTTTTTTTAAGAGAAAAATCAAAGCAGCACCAACCATATCTTCTTGACAATGGAGAACGCTTTTCCCCTTGGTACTTTAACTCATTTTTAAAACAGTTCTGCCAACCCTCTAGGAGAAACACTGGGCTTAGAGTTGACTGCTTCCCTTGCATTAAACTAACCTGACTAGAAGCAGAGTTGGCAGTTGGGTCTGCGGGTGAGTGGAGGCCATTTTATTTATTTATTTTTATAAAGCATTGGATTTCTCCAATGGACACCAGGAGAATAGTTCCCAAACCTCTGTTTTCTAACCTGTCATAGGTCTGAAATAATATCTGAAGTCAGCCTACAGACTCAGCAAGTATTGCTTAAGGAAGTTCGTCTGTTATGTAAGATGCTTTGGCAGGAAAAGGACTATAACTGTAATCATCCCATCCCTAATACAGAACCTAGCACATAATAGGCACTGAACAAATAAGGAAAGAAGCAAGGAAGGAAGGAAGGAAGGAAGAAAAGAAGGAAGGAAGGAAGGAAGGAAGGAAGGAAGGAAGGAAGGAAGGAAGAAAAGAAGGAAGGAAAGAAGGAAGGAAGGAAGGAAGGAAGGAAGGAAGGAAGGAAGGAAGGAAGGAAGGAAGGAAGGAAAGAAGGAAGGGATGGAGGGAGGGAGAGAGAAAGGAAGGAAGGAAGGAAGGAAGGAAAGAAGGAAAGAAGGAAGGAAAGAAGAAAGGAAGGAAGGAAGGAAAGAAGGAAGGAAAGAAGGAAGGAAGGAAGGAAGGAAGGAAAGAAGGAAAAAAGGAAGGAAGGAAGGAAGGAAAGAAAGAAGGAAGGAAGGAAGGAAGGAAGGAAGGAAGGAAGGAAGGAAGGAAGGAAGGAAGGAAGGAAGGGATGGAGGGATGGAGGGAGGGAGAGAGAAAGGAAGGAAAGAAGGAAGGAAGGAGGGAGAGAGGGACAGATTCCTCCTTTTTCCCTCCCTTCTTTCCCTCTTTCCCTTCTTTCCTTTCTTCCTCCTTTCCTCCCTCCCACCCTTCCTCCCCATTGAAATACTATCTGGAAAGTCCTTGATTCAGTGCCTGGTACACTGAAGGCAACAAATGCTTGGTTTTTTCCTTTCCTCTTCCTTATCCATAATATCCAATATCTGTCTTCGTTTCATGGGGAGAAAATTGAGAGTGCCTTTGTTTCTGTGTTACTTAAATTTGGGACATATTAACTTTTTTTTGGTTTCATATATCCCTTTGGTGGTCTGACAAAGCCTAAGGACCCTATCTCAAAGTAATGTTTCTTTAAATGCATCAAACAAAATCCTTAGGATTACAAAGCACATTAATTAAATCAACATATCATTATCAATATATGTACAACAAAACAAAACAAATTCATGGATCTTAGGACAAGATCCTTTGATTTAGAAGAAGCTTAGAATGCAAGCTCCTTGAGGACAACAAGTATATTGCATTTTCAATTCTTTTTATTTATTTATTTATTTTTGTTGTTGAGGCAATTGAGGTTAAGTGACTTCCCCAGGATCACACAACTAGGACATGTACATTTTTCAAATCTTAACACAGTGCCTGACAGAACTAAATAATCTTAGATTTTTTTCCTCCAAGTACTTAATGAATGATTGGATTGATTATTGAAGGCATAGATGAAGCACTTATAAAATTCACAAATGAAATGAAGCTTGGAAGGAGTGCTAGTACATTGGATGACAAAGACCAGATCCAAAAATATATATCAGTGGGTTAAAAAAGTAATTCCTATTTAGTGGTTTGTAAATCTCCAAGGGTTCATGCTAGAAAAAAAATTCTCAGTGGTGCTTTAAGCAGTAAATCATTGTCCAATTAAGTTATTAATACCTATTTTTTCTTAGTAACAACAAGCATATGCCTGTTTGAAGCAATGCAGATTTGTTTCTTCAGTGATTGAAACTGTCATGATCATGTCGCAATGATTTTGGTGATCATGAAGCAATTACATCAAACTGCTTAGGCTCTGATGGGTTCAGTTTTTCAACCTGTGCTCAAATTGTTTCCAAGTTGCTACAGTTTGACATTTGAGTGTGCAAAGATTTAGCATTTAAACGCATGCTGATTCCCAATGGACAGACACCTGTCATGGACATATCTTCATTTAATTTCTGTTATCTCCCCTCATCAAACATCCCCTTTGTTTCATATGCCTTGTCAGCTGAATAATTATGTAATCAGAATATTATTAATGTCTGTATTCTTGCATTACCAATATCTAGCTGTTTGAAAGTCATGATCACTGAGCCTGTGTCCAATGAGCTATCTTGAAATGACAACAGACCATTATAAACTTCCTGTGAAAACAAACCTCATATTGTTTCTCAATGCAAAATCAAGCCTGTTTTCTGATTTAAACTAATTCTCTGTTCATGTTACTATTCTGTTAATTAGATGAATTTTTAAGTGAGCTATTTGGCAATGCTGTTCATTCATTGAGGAGAATGAGAATGTTTACAAAGAATATGCAAAATCTATATATCTAATCTTTACTATATTTACTATAGTAAATTACTATATTTATTTAAATATTACTATATTTAATATATACTCTTATGAGAATAGAGCTAATATGCCCATTGTAGAAGAGAAGAAAGTCAAATATGGGATCGTTCTTTATTGTAAAAAATGAAAAATTGCATGAAATATGCAATTGAACTTTAAGCACATTTATCATTCAATATAGCCTTGTCATTAGCAAGTAGAAAAGTACATAATTTATTATTATAACCAGCTATTCATTTTCATCAATTGATGAGATGACTAAAAATAAAAATGAATTTCTATCTTTCAGCAAGACAGTTTGTTAAATTCTGCCACACATTTGCATGAATGATTATTTTCACTTTTTTCCTTTTTTAATTCAAAATATGTAGAAGCAGCTAGGTGGCATAGTGAATAAAATCCTCAAGCTGGAGTCAAGAAGACCTCAATTCAGATCTATCCTCTATAACTTATTAGCTATGTCATCCTCAGCAGATCATTTAACCTGTCTGACTCAATTTTCTTATCTGTAAAATGGGAATAACAATAACATTTACCTCTCAGAGGTGTTGTGAGGATCAAATGACAATATTTGTAAAGCACTTTGTAAATTTTAAAGAACTATATAATTCTACAGTTATCATCATCATCCTTAAATAAACTTGATGAAGAACCAAGTTTAAGATAATGTTTATTTGATGTTGAGCCAAATACTTAAAACTTCTATTCAATTAAAAAATAGAGCATTAAAATCAAACTTATATACAAAATGCATTGTTAAACATCCTCCAAGTTGTAAATCATTTCTTTAAATATGCTATTATATTCAAGAAATTTATTTTTAAAAGTTATTTAGCATGAAATCTTGCAGATAATAATAAATATATGAAACCTTGCCAGCTTATTTGTTTTAATTCTTAAATTTTATTCTTAAATAAAAGAAGCTATATGAAAAGGACACCTCCTAAAAAAGCTAAATCTCTTTTGCTCTGTTTTGGGTGACCTTCTTAATTAGTCCTGTTCTCATAGTGCTTATGTCATCCCTCTCATTGTATGTCTTAATCTCCAGGAAACTGGATTTATATATATATATATATTCTAAATATTCCTAGTGCACTGTCTTATTTCTCCTTAAATGAATAAAACATTGTAAAAATCCTTATACTCAGTGAATAGAACGCTAGGCCAGGAGTCATGAATAATCAAGTTTGAATCCAGCGTCAGACATTTATTGGCTATGTGACATTGGGTAAGTCATTTAATCTCTGCACTCAGTTTTCATAATTGGAGAATGGAGCTAATTACAGTACTTACTTCACAAGATTGTTATGGAAGTCAAAGGAGATAACATTTTTGTTTAAAAGTATTTAGCACAGTGCTTGGCACATTGTATATATTTATATAGTGACACACAGTATTTATATAGTGGCACTTATATAGTAGATATGTACCTATATAGCATATACAACTATATGCCTATATAATAGATACTTTATAAAGACTCATTCCCTTCCTACACAAAATATTCATAATTATTTTAGAATGTTTTATGATTTTATAAAGAGATTATATGATTATAGTTTAGAATATAATTTTATATTTTATAACTATATCAAGTAAATTTTAATTTGGAGCTTTTGGGGTACAAAAGCTATCGTTGTATTATAAGCACTCAATGCATAAATCTAAAAGAATATTTTGAATAGTATATTCAATTACTTTGGAGGATCTACAATATATTTTGGCTATTGTTGTTGAAAGGGGTTTGCAGAACACAAAATTTTGGAAACCACGGGGCTGGGGCAACCGACTGAATTGAATTAGATGAAATATAATGGAGTAATAAAAATTTCCACAATTTGGGTTAAAAAAATCAGTTTCTCAAGTACAGAAAGAGAGAATCATAGATAGATAATAGTTGTCATGAAGAAGAACCAAGAAGTGTGGTGTACTCGACATGAATCTAGAGTGGGTTATGGTAACCAACGAAAGATAGTACTATCCTAGTCTGCATTTAGAAAGTAGATGTGCAGAATGAAAGAGTTGATAATTCCTTAGGATTCTATTTTCATGAAGTTGCATCTATAATAGAGACCTGAGAACCACATTTTAAGGGGAAAAAATGTAGACCAGGTGGAGTATTTCTAGGAAAGGGAGCCCAAGATTGCTAGAAGACTGAAGAACGTGCCAGACAAGAATTCAGTTAAGAAAATGGGAATGTTGAGTCTGGAAAAGACTTAGGGGTGATTTGATCAGGTATACAAGGATGTGAAGCGCTTTCGTGCGGAAGAGAGATCTAGATTTATTGAGGATCAAAACTGTAAGAAAGGAGAGGAAAGAAGAGAAGGGAGGGAAGGAAAGGAGATGAAAGAAGAAGAAAGAGAAAAGGAGAGGAGAGCAGAAGGGAAGGAAGGAGAAGAGATGAAAAGAGAAGAGGGGAGAGGATAGGAGAGAAGAGAAGGGCAGGGAGAAGACAAGAGACAGGGAAAAGGAAGGGAAGGAGAAGAGAGGGAAGGAGAGGAGATGAAATGAGAAGACGGAAGAGAAAAGAAGAGAGGTAGAGAAAGGAGAGAAGAGAGGAGACGAGAGAAGAGGAGAGGAAAGAGAGAGAGAAGTGGTGGAGGAACTTTTGAAATACCATTGTATAAAGAAGAGAAGGGAGGGAAGGAAAGGAGATGAAAGAAGAAGAAAGAGAAAAGGAGAGGAGAGCAGAAGGGAAGGAAGGAGAAGAGATGAAAAGAGAAGAGGGGAGAGGATAGGAGAGAAGAGAAGGGCAGGGAGAAGACAAGAGACAGGGAAAAGGAAGGGAAGGAGAAGAGAGGGAAGGAGAGGAGATGAAATGAGAAGACGGAAGAGAAAAGAAGGGAGGTAGAGAAAGGAGAGAAGAGAGGAGACGAGAGAAGAGGAGAGGAAAGAGAGAGAGAGAAGTGGGGGAGGAACTTTTTAAATACCATTGTATAAACATCCCTTTTCTGTTTAACTAGATTCTCTTCACAAAAGACCATATTAGTGAGATATTACACAATTTTAAAAATAGTTATAATTCTATTATGCCTCTGACTAATCGGTCCTCAGTCTTACAGAGGTTCTCTCAAGGAAAGACTATTAGCTCCTAAATAGAACTAAATCTCTTTTGCCTTTGTCTTGGATTGCCTTCTTAATTAACCCTCTGACCTATTCTCATCCCTCTCATCATGTGCTTTATTATCCAGGAAACAGGAGCTACTCCTCCTAAGCATACCTAGTTTGCTGTCTTATTTCTTCATAAACAATTAGAGATTGTTGGAGCAATTCCATTTAGATATAGGACCATTCTGCTTGGCTATAGAGAATGGGAATTAGGACCAAGTGTGAAAGTTACTGACAGGCCAATTTTGGCCAAAGAATAATAGCTCCCATTTCTATATCATTGTAAAGACCAGAGAGGCAATAGTGTTGAGGAGAGCAGCCCAGCCTGGAACCTGCAAGTCTTGAGTTAGAGTCCCACTTTACTGGCCCTGTAACTCTATGCAAATCATTTTAAATTGAAGAGGAAGTGCTCATTTGCATTCCGAGGCTGTTTTCTCTCTTATTACCTTCCTCATTCCTTCACCAGTGAATCCTTAATCCAATCCCAATCTCTGTAAAGGCTACAAAGGATTTTCTTCACAGTAGTCTTGTTATAATTTCAGTTACAAATATTATATAGCACTTTAAAGTTTACCAAGAACTTTACATTTATTTTCTCATTCGATCCTTATAACAACACTGGGAAGCAAGTTTTATTAGTATCCCCATTTTACAGATGGGGAAACTGAGGCAGAGAGAGGTTACTTGGCCAGGGACACAGGGTTAATAAGTATGTAAAGCCAGATTGAGATTAGGTTTTATCTGGCTCTAGATTTAGCTCTCTAGTCATTGTGCCCCATAAATGCTATTATCTTTCCAGATGTTAATGTTAAGACTGTTAAAGGATTGTTAGGAAATAGACTGGACAATTCTCATTCTTCATCCATCTAGTTTTTCTGGTGTAGATAGTTAGACAGAAATCTTCAGAGTGCTTCTGAATCTTGCTTAGAAGGCACTGCTTACTGTGATTGGTACCACATCTGCTGAACCTTTGGGAATCTGCTATATTGGGAATCCTTCTTCACTCTGGCTTTGTGCTGAGTCTCCTCCATGACAGCGGTGAATGTTCTAGGTGAGAATAACTCTCCCTGATATCAAAAATCAGAGCTGTCATGAACGAGCTGATCTCTGGCATATATTTGAAGAACTCTTGTATCATTCTGGCCAGGTCACACACGGCCAGCATGTGAGACTCCACCCAAACCTTGCTAGCTTCTAGGCTTGATATAAGCATGGGAAGCCATTTATTGAAGAAGAACCTTTTTCTGCTCTACTAAATCAAATAGTAGTTGTTGTTGCTATTTTAATAGTCACCAAACACCCTTTAGTCAATGGTGTGATGGCAAAGATGTGATCCAGTTTTTGCACCTGTATAAAACTTGCCTGTTCCCTTCTAATACAACCATCAAGGATACCATTGGGGCATGTGTAGATAATTCTCATAAAATGCTATACAGATGAGAAAATGTACATACAGGTTAGTAGTTATTGTTTTTTCTTGGGCACTTTTGGCGTCATATTATGGTTGAGATTCTCATCCTTTGATATGTTCCCTTCCTTCATATACTTTGAGAATCCATCCCTCAATACTTTTCAATTACTAGTTGATTAGTCCAACTTCTACTCCTTTTCACTTTTGTCCGTAAATATCTGGATTTCACAGAATAATAAATTCAGAGCTCAAAGGATTATGCAGTCCAGCCCTTTCATTTTACAGATGAGAAAACTGAGGACCAGAGAGGGAAGTAACTTCTCTTGGATCACACAAGTAGAAAGTGGCAGAGCCAAAATGCAAATCCAGGCCTTCTTTTGCAAGCCTTTGCTCTTTTCACCACACTCTCTTGACCCCGGCTGATATCTGGAGGAAGATTTGAAACATCCCATCCCCATTCAGAGGAATAATTACAAACTTCAATTGAATTCTGATAGTTGAGTTCACATATACAGTGCTGTGCTTAATGGTACTCTTGAGAGAAAAAAAAAAATGTCAAAATCTGTTGATTATTTTCTTCTTTCTTCTATTTTTTTGTTCTCTTCCATGTTTCATCCCAAACTGCCCCCAGGATGACTATGTCCAGTTGAGTCTTGTGTTAAGTTCTCTCTAATCTGTTTTTTTCTCAAGTACTCCAGATTGGCTAGAACAAGGAATGAACAAGGGGTAGGAAGGAGGATGAGATCAGTCTGGGAAGGTAGGTTAGAGGCAGATTATAAAGGCTTTAAAGTCAAAGGAGTTTGTCTTTTATCCTAGAGGTAACTGGGGGCTACACAAGCTTCCCAAGGCAAAGGAATGACATGGACAGATCTATGCTTTAGGAATATCAATTTTCAGTTGAGTGGAGGATAGACTGGAGAGGGGGGAAGCTGGATGCTGGGAAGTCAATCAGGAGACTATTGCAATGGTCTAGGTAACAAGTCATGAGGGCCTGAACTTTTATGGCAACTGGGTAAAATAAAAAAAGAGGATTCTGAGAGAAAGAGAGAGGGAGAGAGAGAGACAGAGACAGAGACAGAGACAGAGAGACAGACAGAGAGAGAGAGAGAGAGAGAGAGAGAGAGAGAGAGAGAGAGAGAGAGAGAGAGAGAGAGAGAGAAGGATGGATGGGGAAGATGTTATGTCAGATCAATGACATTTAAATATTAATTGAATAGGAATGTGTAAAGGGAACAGAATGAGCATTTATTAAGCACCTACTATGTGCCAAACACTGTGTTAAGTGCTTTACAGAGCTTTCATTTGACCAAATGAGGTAGCACGAAAAAAATCTAAGCTAATGGGAAGATTGTCATGCCCTCAATAGCAATAGAGAATACTGGAAGTGAATTTTGGAAAAAGCTGAGTTTGATTTTGAACAATGTTTTTTTTTTTTCAAAATAAAAATCTAAAGGGCAAAGAATTACAAAACAGCAAAATAGGAATACATTTTAATAGATGAGAAGTAACTTATTATTGTTGTAGGGATTATTCTTGCATTGTGTTTGTGTCCTTTGCACAGATCAGACACCACTTTATTAGATTAAAGATCAAAATTAATACAAAGCCAGAAGGAAGAATAAAATATAGGGGGGGAATAGGATACAGAATTAAATTAATTTCCACCTGATCTAAAAAGTTATTATGTCTCAAAATGGGATACAAATGGAAGAAAGGACATTAATATTATACTAATACCTCAGTCAGCTGTTTGTATTGGTTTTGTAGGTATCTTGTTTTTATTTCTGTGTATTTGTTTCTCTTCAATAGACTCTAAGTTTCTTGAGGGCAGGGATCCTTTTATTTTTCACTTTCCATCCCCAGCTCCAGACATGCTGTCTGGCATGTAGCAGATGCTTAATAAATAATTATTGATTAGTCAATTAGATCTCAAAGACCCCTTCCAGTCCTAAATCCTATGATCTGGTTGCTTAGCTGGGAAAAGCTGGACTGCGATTTAAAAGACAATTGACAATTTCATGTCTGAAGAGTCGCCACTAACCTCTGCTCATCAGATGTACTTAAGAGCAGCATGAGGAACCCATTCAATATGGTTCAGCTTAGAGGCTGGAGGCTGGACTAAATGACCTCTAGAGATTCTTTCCAGCTGTCATCTTCTAAGAGTTTATGTTTTAAAAAAAATGAAGCTGTGCTGACTTTTCTGAAGAGCGAACTAATCAATTATTAAATAAAAGAAAGTCCACCCGCTCACCCACCATGATTTCCTTATTAACCAACCTAATCCCAAGGCAACAGAGCCCATTTTGCTTTAAGAATAGAAGCTGAGAAAAGGTCCTGTTCCCCCCTCCCTTTTTCAAAAAGACAAAAACCCCTCTTAGGCAGCTCCTTGCCACTCCATGCAAGGGACCCAGGACTATCAGTGACAGTCCAAGGAGGAAGGAGCAGCATCTCTGCCCACCCCGCCCCCCTCCTTCCCGACTCTCTCTTGCTTTTCCTTTTTAATTTTTCTCCTTGAAAAGCCTGAGTGATCCTTGTGCTCAGATGGTGTTACTGACACCCCCAACAGAGTGCCAGTAATTATTCCCACTCTGCTGGGGCTTTGATAAATAAGGTTCTGAGGCCTGCCTTTGGCTCAGTCACACTGGCTTTGTTCCTGCTCACGTTATTTTCCTCCCTAGATAATGAAAAAAAGGTGGGGAAAAACATTACCCTTCTAGGAAAGAGGGAAACACCAACAAGTTACTTAAAAACCATTATCTTCCAGCTAAAGGACCCAGGTGCTAAGGTGAGAAAGGAAAGCAAGGTTCTCCTTCCATAATGTCAAAGATTTAGGATGAGACCCCAGAAAATTATGTCCAAAAGACACAGGTCAGAAAACTGACGTACTGGTAATGTGCGGCCTGGAGCCTTACAATAAACCTGGGAAGTTAGAGCTTCTATTATTCCCATTTTACAGTTAAGTCAGACAGAGGTTAAATTACTTATGCTGGATCACCCAATTAATAAACAAAATAGAAGGTTGGCCACTGTTGTTATTTTTTCCTCCACTGTGATATCTAGCTTGGTTTGGAGGAACTTTAATCAATTAACTGATCAATCAATAAGCATTTATTAAGCAGGTAGGTAGGGCAGGGGATAAAATTCAGGACCCAGAGTCAGGAAGACCTGAATGCAAATCCAGCCTTAGATACTTATTAGTTATGTGATCCTAAGCAAATTAACCTATGTCTGCCTTAATTTTTTCATCTATTAATGACAGTAATAATGATACCTATATCCCAGGACTATTAAGAGGATATTGAAAAATGCTTTGTAAATCTTACTATATTAGTGCTATTATTATTATTATTATTATTATTATTATTATGTGCCAAGCAAGTCATTAAGCAAACAAATACAAAGAATGAAACAATATTTACTTTTTCCCCCACTGTGATATCTAGCTTAGATTGGAGAAACTTTACTCAGTTAATTTATTGATTAATAACCATTTATTAATTAAGGAGCAGGGGATAAAATGCAGGACCCAGAATCTGGAAGATCTGAATTCAAATCCAGCCTTAGATACTAATTAGTTATGTGATCCCAAGCAAATTAATCTATGTCTGCCTTAATTTTTTCATCTATGAATGAGAGTAATAATGATACCTATCTCCCAGGACTATTAAGAGGATATTGAAAAATGCTTTGTAAATCTTAATTTCTTCATGCATAAAATGGGAATAATAATGATACCTATCTCCTATGATTATTAAGAGGATATTGAAAAATATTTTGTAAATCTTAAAGCAATATATTAATAGCTATTATTATTACTACTACTACTATGTATCAAGCACAGCTCTAGTCATTAAGCAAACAAATACACAGAATGAAACAATATTTACTGATAAAGAGCTTACATTCTATATGAAAAATAACACATACATATATAAACAGATACAGAGTAAATACAAAAAGAATAAATTCAGTTCTAAATTCAGACAATGTCAACAAAAAGAAGGGAGTTCTTAAGGCAAAGCACTGGCTTTGGGAGATTAGGAAAGGTTTAATGTGGCAAGCTTCAGCTACTCCTTGAAGGGGGAGAGAGTGTCTCTGAGGCAGAAGTGAGGGGAGAGTGTATTCACAGCATGAAGGATCCAGGGCAAATGCACAGAGGCACTGGGAAGGATGATAGAGCATTGTGCGAGGGACAGAGAGGTCAGTTTAGGTGGTTCATGAGTAAAGGAAAGGAAGTAATATATAATGAGGCAGAAAATATAGATTGAAGCCATGTTGTGAATGACCATAAAATCAAAACAGAGATTGGATCCATTTTTGTCTCTGAATCCTTAACTCTTAAATAGGACTTAAGAAACAGAAGGCACTCAATAAATGCTTAGCAACTGATATATGGAATAAGAATAAGCCTACAAATCTAGGGGACCAGCATTTTTAGTGTAAGGAAAAGTGTGCTAGACTTGGAATCTTGAGTAGTCATGTCTCTCTGGAACTCAATTTTCTCATCTTTAAAATGGGGGTGATACTATTTCAAAGTCCGATTCTTTTTGTACAGCAAAACAACTGTTTGGGAATGCATACATATATTGTGTTTAACTTATACTTTAATACATTTAACATGTATTGGTCAACCTGCCATCTAGGGGAAGGGGTGGGGGGAAGGAGGGGAAAAGTTGGAACAAAAGGTTTGGCAATTGTCAATGCTGTAAAATTACCCATGCATATATCTGGTAAATAAAAACTATATATGTGTGTATATATATATATATATATATATATATATATATATATATATATATATATATATATGTATATATATATATACATATATATATATATATACACATATTCATATATATATATATATATATATATATATATATGTAAAGAAGCTCACAAACTAATTTAAATCATATACCCCAAAAAAATGGGGGTGAGAATACTTGATAATAATCACAGTGCCCATAGGTTTCTGTGAGGCTCCAGTGCCACAAGAAGATATAAACTTTAAAGACTCAACACACTTTTTTGGGTCTCTATCTGTTATTTCACTGGTATAGGTATTTCACTCTCTGAAATCAATCTCCTCTCCCAATGCAGGACATCCCCTGCTCTATATAGACTTAGAGAGGTTAAGTGATTTGACCAAAGTCCCATAGCCATTATCTAAAGACAAAACTTGAACCCAGTCTTCTTGTTTATTTAGTTGGCTTTCTATCTACAGTCTCTACAGAGAGACATAAGGATTGGAACTTGATCTGGGATTTCATCAGTATAAGAAACCCCCAAACAAATAAACTCCTTCTACCTGTTCAGATTGTCTACTTCACTGTAACTTAGATTGGGATTTGTGCCTTGGCTAGGGTCCCTTAAATGGTACATGTCAAAGACCTTGAACCAAAGACTCTTGAACCTTGGAGTGACCCAGAGACCAATTCTCTCTCCATTCCACCATGCTGCATCTCTAAAATAGCACTTATTAAATGATTTCTCTTCCTTTTTGAAAGGACCTAAAATTCACCTGATGGCTGAATGAGGAACTCCTACCGGTTTTGTGTATACCCTGGTTCTGGAGAAGTGCAGGAAGAATGTGAATTTAAGCTCAATGAACCTTTTGACCACTGTCCATCCATAAAGGGTCCCATTTGACAAAGACACTCCCTAGTGGATTTTTCACTTCCCAGGGAGCCTATAGAATTCAGATAGTAGCTGATTTATCTAGAGTCACAGGGCTTTTAGAGGTGGAAGGGGGTGGAGGGAATGAAACCAGACCTTCCTGATTCTGTGGCCAACATCATAGATACTCTGCCAAGCTTCCTATTAATGAAATGCTCTTTTTAACACCAACTATCTGGAAAGGAACTTGGAGCTAAAATGTGATCCAAACCAACCTACTTAGAACTCACTAGCTTTATCAGGCTTGCCCTATTTCTGAGGCCCCTTCTGCTAAAATAAAATAAATAAAATAAAATAAAAAAGGAGAGAACCAAGCTAAAATGGATATAGATTGGGGTCAGAGGGGAAAAAAGATTGGCATTCCACAGCCTGACAAGAGAATTGGATGGGGAGGATTAGGAATGGCCTAGTCTTTCTTAATTTAGGGGAAAAAATATACACAATAACAACCATCAAAAAAAAAAAAAAAAAGAAAAAGAAAAAAGAAACTACAAAAAATAAAACCCCAAACCAAAATTAGTGAGATTTTAAAACCTCTCTATGGAAGTTCTGCTTGCCCTTGTTCCTCTGTTCCATTTTGGATTCTGCCACAGGCACTGATAAGAAAGAAACTGGGCCAGGATTTGAATTAATGCTTTTAGACAAATATCCGTTCCATCTCCAATTCTAATGCTAATTACATTTGTGGATCAAAGACCATTCGTTAAAGTTTTGCTTTTGAAAAACAGAGGGAGATTTTACTTTCTTGTTTGATTTTTTTTTTTTTTTTTTTTTTTATGGGCCTTGAATGGAGTTGAAGCTGAGGTGGGGGAGGGCTTAAATGAAGGGAAGGAATGCCTTATCCAGTAAGGACTTGTAAGGGGCCAGATGTTCCCAAAATATCCTTTTGGGGGATAATAATCATAAACTCCAGGATTCCGCCTGTGCTCTTCTTGACTTTGCTGTTTGAACTGGACAGAGCATGTTAAGGCTGGCTGGGATGCAGTTAGCTTGCTGATAGGAAAAAAAAAAAGAAAAAAGGAGGGTACCTTTAAAAAAAAAAAAGTTCAAAAAGAAGTGATAAAGATGAAAAGGAGCTGGCAAAAACTGTTTTTCAATGTGATGCCTCCTGGGCTCTAGCAAGGCAGAACAAGGCTGTTTGGGGAGCAAAGGAGGAAAAACCATATCAAGGCAAATGAAAGAAAATGAGAGATTGGAGGGATAGGAATGTGGTAAAGTGAGGATTAGGCAGTAAAGGGTTTGGGCTGCCAGCAGGAGGCAGCAAAAAAAAAAAAAAGTTCAGAGGGTGAAAAAGCCAATTAGTGGAATATAAATCTAAAAAGCCAATTTCGGAAATAAAGCAGTGTTAACGTGGAACAGCTAGGAAGAGGATTAGAGCTGAGCATTGACAACCTGCAGTTCCGAGAGAAGGTTGAAAGGAGCTAAGTAGGAAAGGGGGCTAAAGCAGAAGGCAAATATTTAAACAATCAGCTCTCCTCACCCACCACCCCATGTGTAGGTTTTTGCGTCATATACAGAACAGATAAATAGGGAGTATGTGTTGATCATAAGAACATAAGATCAGAGCTTCTGCTTTGTGTCTGTGGCTCTTTTCTTTATGTGTTTTTATAGGATCTTCTTAGATGTAGAAGTAGAAAGGGCATCAGAGGCTATCAATCCCAACCCCCTCATTTTGAGAAAAGGAAGGCTCTAGAGGTCTCAGAGGATAAAGGAGATAGTAATCTGGCCTCAGAAATTTACTGGCTGTATGACCCTAGGCAAGTCACCTCATCCTAATTGCCTCCGTTTCCTCAGGTGTAAAATGAGCTGGAGGAAGAAATGGCAAACCGCTCCAGTATCTTGGCCAAGAAAATACTGAATCTGGCCTCAACTATTTATTAGGTGTGTGATCTTGGCCAAGTCACTTAACCCCATTTGCTTCAGTTTCCTCATGTATAAAATGAGTTAGAGCAAGAAATGGTAGACCACTCCAGTATCTTGGCCAAGAAAATATGGAATCTGGCTTCAGATTCAGATTCAGATTAGGTATGTGATCCTGGCCAAGTCACTTAACTCCATTTGCCTCAGTTTCCTCATCTGTAAAATGATCTGGAGAAGGAAATAGCCAACCACTCCAATGTCTTCGCCAAAAAAATCCCAAATGAAGTCACCAAAGAGTAGGACATGGTTGAACCAAGAGAATGACAAAACCTCTCTTGGAAATGCTAACTAACAGCTCTGGGGACTTGGAACGACTTATTAAGCAAGATGGCCTTTGAGTCTTGAGGTCTAAGGCTAAGAGATTAGGGTGAGGATGGAGAGTATTCCATGGAAGAGGAAGTGTCAGTACAAAGGTCCAGAGAATGGAGGGGAGCCAATAAGCCAGTATGTTGGCTAACATAAAAAGCAGTAAAGATTGGAAAGGGAAGAATAAACAAGGATGTGAAGAGCATTAAATGCCAAATAAAGACTTTATAATTGACCCTTGAAGTAATAGAGATCTATGGGAATTTATTGATTTAGGGGGAGAGTGTAACTTAGGAAAATCCCTTCAGTAGCTGTGTTGAGGATGAATTGGAATGGGAAGAGATTGAGGCAGAGAGACTGGTTAGGAAGCTATTGCAACAGTCCAGATAAAAGCTAATAGTATCCTACATTGAATTGTGCTTGCGTGACTGGAAAAAAAGGAGAAATTTGAGAGTGGTCATAAAGATAGAAATGAGAAGATCTAGCAACAGATCGGAAAAAAAGAAGCCATGCATCTTGGGAGCCAAGGCAACTGGGAGGATGGGGAAGTTGGGAAGAGGAATGAGTTTAGAAGGGAAAGATGAGTTCTATTGGGGGCATGTTGAATGAAATAGTGATAAGCCTCCATTCTGAATCCTGTATCTGATTATTAACGTCTCTCTCATTAGAATATTTTGATTTGATGGTTGTCCTTTGTTCTCAAAGAGGACCAAAATGACATCACCATGTTAGAGTCAAGTTATGGTATGTCTGGCTGTGGCTGATCAGACCAATATGATGCTCTGCCACAGTTGGACATGAATAATACCTATGACTATTTTATTATATAGTTTGAGGATAGGGCTGTGCTCTTACCTTTCTTTGTATCCCTAGTACTTAGCACAGTGCCTGGTAATTAATAAGTGCTTAATAAATATATGGTGACCAATTGATTCCAAATCCAGGAGTTTTTCCATTGTACCACCCATTTTTATTTGTGCCATACTGTATTTGAAATCATATGATCCTTTCCTCATATCTGAAATTCTCCCAACCAACCAACAGGTCAGAGATTGAGCCTGGACCGGAGGCAAAGTTTGAAAATTGAACTTATTGAGAATCAGTCAAGAGACAAAGGGTTAAGCCCAGTCTTTTCCGCACCCTGGCTGTGTGACCCTAGCTAAGTCACTTAACTTCTCAATGCCTGAGGCACTCCCTAAGAAATAGATGCTGATCTGTGAAGGTAGAGTGGAGTGTTGTGAGGAGGGAAGGGAGCAAGCATTTATTAAGCACCTATTATGTGTCAGGGAGGTGTCTACCCCAAGCATATGAAGACTTCTCTCAGTGGAATGGGTTGAAAATTGTTCCAGCAGTCATGAAGGTGGTTGAAGCTGGTGAGCATTTAGAACTTGGTCAGATATGGCCATCTACTGCAGCCTGGCCCATCACCTGTCATCCTCACTGTTGTCTTGCCTCTGGAATTTGGCTCTAATATTCCCAGGAGTTTTCATTTTGGAATCCCTTTCATGAGGTGATCAGTGGATTCTTTCAATTTCTATTTTATCCTCTAGTTCTAGAAACTTTGATGACTCTGGAAGAAAGATTGAGGCTGATGACCTCGTGTAGCTCTGCCTTACTTAAATCCAACTCACGAAAAAATTAAGATAACATCCCATAATGTCATGGGTTCTGTTTGAAAACAAAAGACAAAGAACTGTGTGTTAAGACGTTTACAAATGTTACCTCTTTTGAACCTCAAAACAGCTCAGGGAAGTAGGTGGTATTTATTATTCCCATTTGCAGTGGAAAAAACTGATAACAGACAGAAGTTAATTAACTTCCTCTGGGTCACACAGCTAATAAATGTTGGAGGGTGGATTTGAACTTTTGGAGTCCAGGCCCAACACTTGATTTGCTGTATTACCTAGTTGCACAGGTAGAGAGAATTTCCTTCTTTGAAGTTACATATGCCATTGAAATCACAGTTCTTGCTGGAGCAAAATAGGCAAATAAAATTTTCCATACTACCCACCTAAGGCTCGGAGGCTCCATTGTATCTCACATATATTAACTTTTCATAAGCTGCTGCTCCATAAGTCTCAGAGTGAACTTTTCTTGTACTTAAAAATTTGTGTGTTTACCTGAAATCATATTTAAAAGCCTTCCTCCTTGGGTGCCCCCTGCAGCTAGCAGAATTTGCCAGCTCCCAGCACTATCTGCAATCAGGCCCCTGGTACCTGCAGTCTGGAAAGGGTGGTCTAATGCCTGCTGTTTCCAAAGAAAAGGATGTCTAGCATGTTCTCAGGTGTGCCAGCCAGCAGGCAGCAACTAGAACTATCGGCCAAAAGGAATCATTATCTTGGCTACAGAGCAGCTTCCATCCTGGGCTTTCTGACGATTTACCAACTACAAAATGCTCCCACTCAGCAAGAGATAGCTTTGCGATGGATTCTTCCTCTCTCCATCCCAATCCACCTGCAGCCAGGAACATCTGTGTTGGAGCTGCTGACTATCACGGAAAAGTATTCCTTAATAGTTAATAGGTCTGCCTTCCCCATCCTCCCCCCACCTCCTACATCCTCACATCCCAAAGACTGATCTGAGAATTACTACTCAGCTCCCACAGGATCATACATTTGATATAAAGGTATAAAGTGTATTTAAACACTTTTTTTCATCATTGTAAGCAATATTGTTTTTGCTGGTCAGTCATTTTTTTTCAGTTGCATTCTATTGTTTGTGACCCATTTGTAGTTTTCTTAGCAAAGATACTGGAGTGGTTTGGTATTTCTTTCCTTAACTCATTTTGCGGATGGGGAAACTGAGGAAAATCAAGTTAAGTGACTTGCCCAGGGTCAAATAGCTAGGAAGTGTCTGAGGATAGATCTGAAGTCACCAAGATGAGTTTTCCTGACTCCGCACTCTATCCACTCCACCACCTAACTGTTCAAACTGTAATTGTACGTGCTATTTCTCTGTAAGGTGTACCCAGATGAGGAAATTCCTTCTAGGGTTAACATTTAGAAAGCTGCCTTAAGAGAGAAGTGACTTGCCCCATGTTGTATAATACACATCAGAGGTAAGATTTGAATTTAGGGCTTCCTGGTTCCAAGACCAACTCTTGAGTTACTCATTGACTGAATGGTTTGTTGATCCTT
The DNA here is from genome assembly GCF_048593235.1 of Sminthopsis crassicaudata. NCBI lineage: Eukaryota > Metazoa > Chordata > Mammalia > Dasyuromorphia > Dasyuridae > Sminthopsis > Sminthopsis crassicaudata. Next base: position 40,834,420 of record NC_133617.1, on the reverse strand, counting down.
AGATATCACACATCTCTAGGAAAGGAATAGCCACCATTATCATCACAACTGGCAGGAGCATAAAGCACTGGACTTGGAGTCAGGAAGTCCTGAATTCAAATCTTACCTCAGTCACTTACTAGCTGTGGGTCACTGGGCAAATCATAACTACTGCTTACCTCAGTTTCCTTATCTAAAAAATTTGGATAATAATTTTTACCTGTCTCCTGGGGTGGTTGTGAGTATAAAATGGAATATTTATAAAACACATTGTGAACATTGTGCTTTGTAAGTGCTCATTACTATTTTTATAATAATTATATTAGCATATTATTAAACATAATAACTAATTAAATCATGCTTTTGATATACATTAAATAAATGTGATGGTCAATCAAAATAACAAATAAGGCAAAGATTTTTTGAAATTTTGCAAATCTCAAAGACCTTTATATAAATACTATTGTTATTTGTTTATAATACTTTCATTTATATTTAATTAAATGCGATGAATTAAACACATACTTAGTACAAACTTAATTAAACATGACAAATAACTAATTATGATGACATATGTAAAGTGTTTTGCAAATCTTAAAGTGCTATATAAATGTTAGTTATTATTCTTCCTTCCAATAATCACCCAATGATTCAAGGCAATTCCAACAGACTTGAGATGGAAAATGCCATCCACGTCCAGGTAGAGAACTATGGAGACTGAATGTGGATTGAAACATGCCATTTTCACCTTTTGTTATTTTTGTTTGTTTATTTTTTTATTTCTTGTGTTTTTTTTCTCTTTTGATCTTATTCTTGTACCATATGACAAATATGGAAATAGGTTTAAAAGAATTGCACATAGTTAACCTATATCTGCTTGATGTCTTGAGGAGGAGAAAGGTAAGGTTGGGAGGGGGAAATTACACAAATGAATATTGTAAAGTATCTTTACATGTATTTGGAAAAATAAAATACTATTTAAAAAATAATCACTGCAGCAAGTATCTAGGAATGAACCCAGGAGAAGAAGGAAAAAGTGAAACAAAATTAGTAAGAGTCTTGGCCCCCCATTGAGCTTACATCCTAATAAAGGATAGGAAATGTATAGAGATAAAAGTAAATATAATTTCAAGATCACCTTGGGTTAAAGGAGTATAAAATGCCATGAGATAAAATGGGAGAAGAGATCCATTCCACTTGGTGATGGGAAAGCACTTAAGAAAAACCCATAGGAGATTTTTTTTTTTACTTTATTGAACAAAAAAAGATGATAGGAAGCCCACTGAAATAATTGTCTAGATTTTAGCAATCATTTTGCTGATCATTCAGTCTTCTTGTGCAGAGGATGGAGAGATGTGAATGAGACAATTGTGCAGTCACATGGTTTCAGAGCTGGTCACATGGCTGGGTTAAAAAAGTAGCTGTTATTTCAATTGTCATCTTGGAAGAAATCCTCAGTGGAGTATCCTAGGGATCTATGCTTGGCTCGGTATCGTTAAAAGTGTTTATACGTATGCTTTAGATCAATCAAGGTGTGGCTGGAAACTTCAAAAATTTCCAGTTAAATAAAGCTGAATAGTATAGTAATTACCATTAATGACAAAGTCAGGATCCAAAATCATGACTAACCACAATTACCACTGATGACTAAGTCAGGATGCAAAATCATGACTAAAACACTATTACCTTCAATGGAAATAAATGTAAAGTCTTATACCTAGGTTGAAAAAGTCAGTCTCCTAGCTACAACATGCAAAATGCATGATTAAGCAGTAATGTTAGTGGGGTGGGGGGTACTTTGGTGGTGCAGTTGATAGGAGTTCTGGGACTGGAGTCAGAAAGACTTGAGTTCAAATAGAATCTCAGACACTTACTGGTTATATGACTCTGCTTGTCATTTAGCATGTTTGCCTTAATTTCCTCACCTATAAAATGGGGATAACTGTAAGGGCCCTTTAAATGGGCGGACACAGTGCATCGGGAGATTGAGGCCCAGAAGTAATTTCTGTGGATATTAGGACTGCCCTTGGGCGGGATCCTGGCCATATTGAGATAGTTTTGTAATGGGTGACTCTCTCGCTGATTGGCTGTGTGTGTGACCTCACAGGCCCTATGTAAGCCCACTGCAGGCAGCAACCACGCTCTTTAACCTCGTGCTGTTCACCCTGGCTCCTAGCCTGGGTGGCCAAGCCAAGATGGGTAGCCGAAAGAGGTAAGGATTTTGGTAGTGAACACGTGGGTCTTCTGACCAGGTGTTCACTCGGGAACCAACAAGTCAGGGCATCAGTTAGGGCATTATGTGAGTAGGTATAATAAAGGCTTTTAAGATTACACGTGATTGTTCTTGAGTGCGCTACCGGTTATTAAGCTATGGATTCAAGAGATTGTGGCCAGAGATCTTAGAAGGCCTCAAAGGAGGCGAGCCGGGTAGAGTTCACACTGCAAAGGACAGTGGTCAAAGGTACTCAGGTGGGTCTAGGACAGACTAGTAATTGTAACTGCCAGGAGAGCACGTTACAAATGGCGCCCAACGTGGTGGACGCATCAGGAATTATCAGGTTTTGAAAATATTTAATATTCAGAATTAAGATTCTGAAAGATCCGGTAGAAACGCCACTTAAGAGGGAAGACAGAGAAGCAATATGGACCCAGGTAACTCTGGGATCAGGCTCAAGGACACAGCTGAACATAATGCTTATATCAAGAGGTTAAAGAGCCAGATGGAAGATCTTTTAACAAAGATCACCACTGAAGAACAGCAGGAAGCTTGTAATCAAGCTCCACAAAGGCTATCCCCACACCTATTTGATATATCTCGGAGAGGGAGCAACCTAGAGCTAATGCGTATGTATGACAGCATAGAGTATAAAATGCCACAGCAAGAGTTGCTGGAATTGCAGGTTAAACTACAGATGGAGATAGAGAAAGAAGAAAAAGCTAGGTTACTACAGATAGAACAGGAAGAGTTCAAACCAGTGGCAGAAACTAAGGAAGGAAATAAACGAATCACATGGACTTCAGTTGTAGAAATTCTTCTTAGCGTTTTGTTGGTTTACCTCCTGCATTGTTGTTTTAAGGAATTTATTGATTACTCTTCCATTGAGAAGAAGTTTAGTTCTTTTTATGTGCAAAGCTCAGGTTTGATTTTAAATCAGCCTTTGGGGAATTTTCCAATTCTTCTTCCCTCTGCCTCACCTTCTTGGGCCAAGGGAGAAGGGGGAGGAGGAAAAGGAAGGGCGATAATATCATCAGCACTGCCCATTAATCCATTCAAAACTCCTGTGTCTTCATTTCAAAGGACTGGAGTAGGCTTTATGCCCCAAGGCAAAAAGGAATTGTGGGGTATTGAGTATAATCAGAAAAGTTTTGAAAATACAATTCAGTTAATTTCTAAGAAACCTTACAGGGACAAGATCTTGCAGTTAGAGTGGAGTTTTATACTTGTAAAACTGCTAGGATCGTCTTTGGAGAGTTGGAACTCCTCTTTTCTTACCTCGTGGATTTTCCACTTCCACAGGTGAGCTTGATTTCCCAATCCCCTACGGGTACTTATAAAACAGTGTTTACGTTTAGAATGGGTTGGAAAATTGCTGTTTTAATCACTAGAATAAATAGACAGTGTGTGATCTTTGACCCAGGAGGAAAATATCAGATTTATTGATTCACACTCCTGAAGTACAATTCGGTATCAGAAACTCAAACTTTGATTTTTAGGCAAAAGAATTCAGGGATATAGCCGAGTGTTCTTTTTTCATAAAGTCATTACTGCACAGACTATCCCCAAGATCTTCTCTTCTAAACAAGAGAAGGGAATTTTGGGATATGTGATTGCTTACAATTTTTAAATTTTGATTTTACATCTTCAAAGTATTTTGATTTTACATTTTAAAGTTATTTTGGTTTTATATTTTTAATCTATTTTGGTTTTACACTTTTAAATTATTTTGGTTTTACATTTTTAAATTCTTTGCCTTTTACCTTAGCAATGCACTTCGGGCATACACAGAAAGTGCAGCTAAGTGACAGACTGACTTTTGTCTGACTTGTTAATCTTTTTGACAACAACTTTGTTTCCACTGTGATGTGGAAAGGCCTGGATGGCATTTGGAAAGGCCCAAGTTGGGCCCTGGGGACATTCTTTCCTAGGTGCAGATCCAGCAGCAGAGTTCATCCCCACCAGAGACATTTGTAACCTGGGGATCCAAGAGAAGGACCAGACAACAGTCCAGAGAGACCAGCCAGATGTCCGCAGCCCTTCAGACGCTGATGGCAGCGATGCCCCTCCTGACCGTGACCAGAGACAGCAGACACGGTTCCAGTGTTGCAGCTGAAATGGACTATTTCGGGTGATATGCAATATAAAGACTATAAATGGACAATGGGCCTGCTTGCTTCTCCCGTGGCCACTTGCCATATGGTGGCCTGGGAAGAGGCTTTGCCCTATGCTTTCTATTGAAGGACTATGCTTTTAAATTAGTGGGTGAAAAACCAACGCACCCACCTGCCGTTGTTATTGAGACAATGTTACTGGACATGACTGCTTATGTGCACCTGTGAAACTAGAATTGTTCTAGAATTGTGAAAAGTGCAATAGAGAATTGTGATAAACTAGAATTGTTCTAGAATTGTGAAAAGTGCAATAGAGAATTGTGATAAACTAGAATTGTTCTAGGATTGTGACAAGTGCAATTGAGAATTGTGATAAGCTAGAATTGTTCTAGGAGTGTGAAAAGTGCAACAGAAAATTGTAAGAAACTAGAATTGGTCTAGAACTGTGATAAATGTAACTAGAATTGTGACAACCTACCTACTGATATTTGTTAACTAGAATTGTGATGTTTTACCTTGTTGACTTCCCACCTCAGTGTTGACATCCTACCTCATTGGCATCCAACCTCTTTGGCTTATTATCTCGAGTATGACTTTGATGAATGGGTTGAACACTTGGGCCACTGTTGAGCCTGGTTCTCATTGTCATACTTCTGTTTACTGATCTGCTGCTTTGTACCTTCTTGGGCATAACACTCTGTCATCTCATGGATCAAGTGAACTATAGCTGGTGCTAAAAGTTTAGCTTGGTGAGATGTGCGGTTCCCGCAAAACAAGAGAAAGGGAATTGTAAGGGCCCTTTAAATGGGCGGACACAGTGCATCGGGAGATTGAGGCCCAGAAGTAATTTCTGTGGATATTAGGACTGCCCTTGGGCGGGATCCTGGCCATATTGAGATAGTTTCGTAATGGGTGACTCTCTCGCTGATTGGCTGTGTGTGTGACCTCACAGGCCCTATGTAAGCCCACTGCAGGCAGCAACCGCCCTCTTTAACCTCGTGCTGTTCACCCTGGCTCCTAGCCTGGGTGGCCAAGCCAAGATGGGTAGCCGAAAGAGGTAAGGATTTTGGTAGTGAACACATGGGTCTTCTGACCAGGTGTTCACTCGGGAACCAACAAGTCAGGGCATCAGTTAGGGCATTATGTGAGTAGGTATAATAAAGGCTTTTAAGATTACACGTGGCTGTTCTTGAGTGCGCTACCGGTTATTAAGCTATGGATTCAAGAGATTGTGGCCAGAGACCTTAGAAGGCCTCAGAGGAGGCGAGCCAGGTAGAGCTCACACTGCAAAGGACAGTGGTCAAAGGTACTCTGGTGGGTCTAGGACAGACTAGTAATTGTAACTGCCAGGAGAGCACGTTACAGATAACAATAAGTCCTATCTTCCAGGATGGTTGTGAGGATCAAGTGAGATAATAATTGTAAAGTGTTTAGCACAATGTCTAGCATGTAGCAAGTGCTATAGAAATATTAACTATTTTTTTCTAAATGAAGATTGGGGAGGGATATATTGTGCACTGTGGTGTGGCAGACCAAAAAAAAGTTTGGGCTACCTTAAGAGAGATATGATTTAATGGTGAGTGGAGTTATGAATTAATCCATCCATTCTGGAGAGCAGTTTGGAACAATGACCAAAGAGCTACAAAAAAAATAGCCTTTGATCCAGCAATGTCTTTACTGGGTCTGTATTCCAAAAATATGTCTGTCTGTCTGTCTGTTTCTCTCTCTCTCCCTTTCTCTGTCTCTCTTTGCCTCTCTCTCTCCCCTCTCTTTTTTTCTCTCCCTCATATATAGATATAGATATAAGAAAATTATATTTACAAAATATATTTATAAGCTCTTTTATGGTAGCAAAGAATTGGAAATTGAGAATAACTGAGGAATTAATCAATTAAGGAATAGTCGAGCAAGTTGGTGTTAGATGGTTGTGATTAAGTTCTATTATGCTATAAGAAAAACTTAGAAAGACTTACAATGAACTGATGCAAAGTGAAGTGAGTAGAACCAGAGGAATATTATGCACATAACAATATAATATGATGATCAGCTGTGAATAATTCAGCTTTTCTCCGCTATGCAAAGATACAAGACAATTCTGAAGGACTTAATGATAAAAAATGTTTTTTACAGTAAGAGAAAGAACTAATGGAGTCTGAATGTAGATCAAAGTGTATGATTTTTAGTTTTTTAATGATTTTTGTCTGCCTTTTCTTTCACAAAATGACTAATATGGAAATACGTTTTGCATGACTGCACATGTATAATCTAGAGCAATTAGGTAGAGCAATGGATGGAATACTGGAATAGGAATCAAAAAGACTGATTATCATGAAGTCAAATCTGGCCTTAGAAATTTACTAGCTGTGACCCTGACTAAGTCATTTAACCCTGTTTGTCTCAGTTTCCTCATTTGTAAAATGAGCTGGAGCTCTAAAATCCTATGATTTATACTAGAGGATTCTTTTAAATCTTTTCCAGATTTCCTGTATAAATTGTAGTAATTTAATATTATCTCATCTGAGGGGTTCATGATTCATTGAATAATAACCCTCCCTGAGTATATAAAAATGAGCAACCAGGCCAAATCACCAGTGCTAGGACTTACACCACATTGGTTCTCAGGAGTTTTATGGAATGTGATGTCTGCTGATAATAGTCCTTTCCAACTGTGGACGTACAGATTCTTTCCTTCCATATCTTGAGCCTGTCCCATCATACACTTTGTCTATCTTGGTTCCACAGCTCTCATTGATCCTTATTATCACACATGTTCATGTAGAAGTTATGGCTTTTGCGCAAATGCACATTTTTGTTATCATCTATGTATCTTTGCACAGGAAGGAGCTGAGTTAATACCAAAATCCACCAAAAACCACATCCATGACACAGGTCTTTATAGTTCTACCTTTCTATTGTTGGAAGGAACATTAGAGTCTTGTCACAGAAATTTTAGAAAGCTCTTTTAAAAAATACCTCTTAAGGGCAGTTAAATGGTGCAATGGATAGAGATCTGGTCCCAGAGGTAGCTAGGTGGCCCAGTGGATAGAACATCAGCCCTGAAGTCAGAAGGATTTGAATTCAAATTTGACCTCAGACACTTAGCACTTCCTAGCTGTGTGACCCTGGGCAAGTCACTTAACCCCAATTGCCTTAGGGGAAAGAGAGAGAGAGAGAGAGAGAGAGAGAGAGAGAGAGAGAGAGAGAGAGAGAGAGAGAGAGAGAGAGAGAGAGAGAGAGAGAGAGAGAGAGACTGAGAGAGACAGAGAGACTGAGAGAGACAGAGAGACAGAGAGAGAGAGAAAGAGAGAGAGAGACAGAGAGAGAGAAAGAGAGAGAGAAAGAGAGAGAGAAAGAGAGAGAGAAATAGAGAGAGGAAGAGAGAGAGGAAGAGAGAGAGAGACAGAGAAAGACAGAGAGACAGAGAAAGAGAGAGAGACAGAGAAAGAGAGAGAGACAGAGACAGAGAGAGAGAAAGAGAGAGAGAGACAGAGAGAGACAGAGAAAGAGAGAGAGACAGAGAGAGAGAAAGAGAGAGAGACAGAGAGACAGAGAAAGAGAGAGAGACAGAGACAGAGAGACAGAGAAAGAGAGAGACAGAGAGAGAGACAAAAAGAGACAGAGAGAGAGAGAGAGAGAGAGAGAGAGAGAGAGAGAGAGAGAGAGAGAGAGAGAGAGAACTGGTCCCTAAGTCAAGAGAATCTGAGTGCAAATCTGGTCTCAGACATCTAATTTTTATTGAGCAAGTCATTTAACTCCAATTGCCTCACAAATATATAAATGAAATACACCTACTAAAAATTGCATTGAGTTGCTTCCTTAAATACTGGGGATAATTCAGTTTTGTGTACATGCTCTATATTTCCTATTTTTTTATCGTCATCCTAGTAAAATTGCTACTTTCTGCTTCAGGTTATTCTGTTGGAAGATGGATGCTAACATATATTCCTTGTCTTAGCTCTATCTCCAATGCTAGGCTTTCCCATATAATTCCTAAAACATAGGATATCTGCTCTTCTCCCTTTACCTATTGAATTCCAATTGAATTTTAAAGTCCAACTTAAATTCTGTCTCTTCCAACAAGCCTTATCAGATCTCTGCCTACTGATCTCCCTGGCTTCCTTTAAGTCCCAAAGAAAATTCTTTCTTTCACAGGAAGTCTTTCCAAACTTCTCCTAATTCCATTATCTTCCCTTTGTTAATTATTTCCTATATAATCTTTATATAGCTTGTTTGTATACATTTATGTACTTGATATTTGTACACTAGACTGTAAGCTCTTTGAGGGGAAGGTTTGTCTTTTGTCTATTTTTGTATCCTCAGAAGTGGCAAATTGTGGGCACTAAATAAATGATTTTTATTTATCAATCTACCGATTGATTGATTCTGTCCCCTCTTCCACCTCACAAATGCCCATATCTGCACACACATAGGCACATTTTATTGATAAAATCTTCATCCCTCATACAGTATTTTTGTACCTTTTTAGTAGAATTATTGTGTATTGTGTGTTTTGAGTCTTCACCTTATCCTCATACTAAAATAAGTATCCCAAAAGGGTGATAGAGAGGATAGGGATGCAGGCTCTGGAACCAGATGTCCTGGATTCTAATCCCACCTCTGACTCATATTATCTGTATGACTTTAGGCAAGATACTTTCTCCTTCCTGGATCTCAGTTCCTATATCTATAAAATAGGGAGGTTAGACTAAATGACCTCATAGACCCCTTCTAGCTATAGGTCTATGATCAGTCTATCTTGATCAGAAACAGTGAAAAATGTTTTGGAAAATATTGTTTAGGACTAAGAAATGAAAGAGGTCAAATATTTGTAGCCTCATGACTATTAGGTATATTCTTTTAATAATAATAATAATAAATAATAATACTAACTAACATTTCTATAACACTATGTACCAGGCACTGTGCTAAGAATTTTACAATTATTATCTTACTTGATTCTTACAAAAATTCTGGAAGGTAGGTACTATTATTATCCTTATTTTACATATGAGGAAAGTGAGGCAAACAATGGGTAAGTGACTTGTCCAGCATCACACAGCTTGTAAATGTTTGCAGTTGGACTTGAAGAAAGTTTGAAGGTACTGTACATATTAATCACTGTGCGATCATGAAAACATCACAAAATAAGAAATTTCCTATATCTTATCCCCATAGGAAAGTGTTATTTACCAACTTAATAGCCGTATCTTATGAGCTAGACAGTAGTCTAGGTAAACACTAACATCATGATAGAAGAAAGCATTATGGTTTCTTTTTCTTTTTCTGTTTTTATCTTTTTTCTATTTTGTATTTAAATTAAAGAAAGAAGGAAGTATGCAATTATAATCCTATCCCTATAAACAATCTATTGATTCTTAGAAATAGGAAGTGGATAAAAGTAAGTCATTGAAAATAGTTGCTACAGAAAGAAGCTTCCAAAGTCCTAAACATCCTGACAATCAAGAAAGAATTTTTTTTTCTAGAGGGCAAAACATCATGAGGAAGTTTCAAGTCCAACCTCACTCCAGTCCATCTAACAATATCCATGCCAAAATGATTTTCCTTAAAGACAGATCTGATCCTTGAGTCTTCTGCTCAATCAATTCTGGTAATTTCCCATTGCCTCTAGAATAAAATACAAATCCTTTACTTTGTTTCTATGTTACAAACTCTTTAGTGTTGCTGTTCAATCATTTTTCAGTTGTGTCCGACTCTTTATGACCCCATTTGGGGTTTTCTTGGCAGAAATACTGTAGTGTTTTACCTTTTTTTCCCCTCCAGATCATTTAACAGATGAAGAAATCAAGACAAATAGGATTAAGTGACTTGTCCAGAGTTACATAGCTATTGAGGGTCTGAGGTCAGATTTGGACTCATCATGTTCCGACTCTAGGTCTGATGCTCTGTGCTACCCCGTGTTCCTTATAATTTCATAGAAGCACAGAAAGCATAGATTTAGAGCTGGAAGAGAGCTCAGAGGCTGTCAAATCCAACTCCCTCATTTTACGATGAGAGAACTGAAAACAGTGGTTAAGTGACTCTTGTCTGGCTGCTCTTTTTCAGTTTTTCTACTGGATCTTCGTCCAGGTTGTCTGCTAATCTTCTGTATCCCCCAAGGCTCCATCCTATCTCCTCTTTTCTTCTCCTTTATACTATTTCTTTTGATGATCTTATTAGCTCCTATGGTTTCAATTTCTTTATGCTGATTCTCTGATCTATTTATCCAACCCAAATCTCTCTACTGCAGTCTCACACCAAGAACTATTGAACACCTCAACTTGCATAGATTACTTAAACTCAACAGATCCCAAACCGAACCCATTATTTTTCTCCCCTAAGCAGTCAGTCCCCTCTTCCTAACTTCCCTATTACTTTTAAAAGTACCACCATTATAAAACAATCACCCAGGCTCATAATCAAGGTATCATCTTCAATTTCTTAATCTCTTTGATTCCTCTCAGCTCTCTTCTCCCAATATCCAATCAGCTGTCATTCTACTTTCATAACATCTCTCCTTTCTTCTGACACTACCACCAGCCTGATGCAGACACATGTCACCTCATCCCTGGTTAATTTTTAAATCTTTCTGTTCAGTCTCTCTGCCTCGTCTCTCCCCACTCCCATCCTCTGCTCAACTTTCAAAGTGATCTTTCTAAAGTGCAGTACCATGTCCTCTCTATTTAATAAGTTCCAGTGTCTCCCTATAATCAAATATAAAATTTCTTTGGCTTTTTCAAGTCCTTCACAACTAAATCTCTTCCTCCTTTCAATTCTTCTTAAACTTCATTCTCCGACTCTCCTGGTATTCTGTGATTTAGCAACAATGACCTCGCTGCTGTTGCTTGAACATGATGCTCCATTTCCCAACACTAGAAATTTAAAAGCTATCTCCAGTGCCTAGGTTGCTTTCCATCTTTATTTCTGCTTTTTAGCTTCCTTCAAGTCCCAACTAAAATCCCATCTTCTACAAGAAGCTTTGTCCACATTTCTCTTAATATTTTTAATACCACACATCTCTTAATAATAAGACTTAATAATATCTTTTCTCTTTTGATTATATTCAATTTATCCTGTAGATTTGTACATTGTTGTTTCTTCCATCAGCTTGTGAATTTTGAGAGCATTGCTTTTCTTTGTATCATTTGCACAAATTCTGGCACACAGTAGGTGCTTAATAAATATTGATTGATTGATTTGTTCACAGTCACAGACAAATAGCATAGCCAGGATTTGAGACCAGGTCCAAGCAATCTTGAACGGATCTAGCATTCTTTATACTGCACCATATTGTCTTCCCAAGAGCATCTGTAGTTACCCTTGAGATGATATCAATTAGTTGAGTCTCATGACAAGATTTTTGCCTGTTCATTTTCTTCTCACGTGAATGGTGAAAGACATCTAGGGTTGGGATTTGTCAAAGCGTCAAATTTGTCAAATTTGTCAAAGGAATCACATGAGAAGATGAGGGAGGTAGGGATTGAAGAATAGATGATAGTACAGAGTTAAATTGATTGACTAAGGTGTTGAAACGGAGAGAAAATATGCAGATAGGAATGATAGTGTGGAAAAGTACTGAGATACATTTTAGTCATGGTGAAGATGAAGAGATTGAGAAGGAGTAAAGCAAAGGACAAGATGGAATGATAGGAGAGTGTGATTAGGTAAAGAAATTTCAGAGTTCTTGAGCATGGAAGTGGAACGTGTGGGTACGGCAAGATCAAGAACATTTCCAATGTAGTTGAGGCAGGGTAAAGAAATGAGTCATAGAAAGTAGGAGACTAAGGAACTGGGAGGGTAATTTACTTAAATTTACATCAATATGGAGAGAACTAATTGTTAAGTTTTCCTGGTATTGAGCCTAAATTCTCTTCTCTACAAAGCCATCCATTGTTCTTCTGGGGCCAAACAAAGACAATCTAATCTTCCCCCCCCCCACAAGATAGCTTTTGTGTCAGCTTGAAGTCTATTATCCTGCCCTGCGTGAATCTTCTCCAGTTTAAATATCCTCAATTCTTTCATCCAATCCTCATATGGCATAGACTTGAGTCCCTTCACCATTCTAATTGCTGTCCCCTAAATATTTCCCAGTTTATTAATGTCTTTTTCTGAGTCTGAGTTGTTTAGATTCTGTATTCCTTATTCCTTTTGTTTGTGTATTTTGTATTTTTAAAAAAATGGATTTCAGTTTTTTAACATATGGATATAATTTTCTGATAATTTTATTTCCTCTATTCATTTTAAATTCTCACCTCTCATTTTATAATTTAAATAACTTGGTCATATTATTTTTTAAAAATAAAATTAACTAATTAAGTCAATAATCTTTTTGTTAATAACAATAGCTAAATAAATCCTAGCTATTGTTAATTTGAGGGTTAGATGAAAGAATTTAGTAATTGCGCAGATCAGTTGGAGCAATTTCCAAACTTTCCATTCAGTAGTTTCCACACCCATCATTCCAAGCAAAGTATCTTTGGGATGCTTGGCTCAGTATCTAGGATAGGAGTAGAAATCAGGAAGCCACTTACTGAGATAAACTCTGGGCTGCTTAAGGAGGAAACACAATCATTAATTATATAGGTGATGGGGTGGATAATTAATCAGGCATAGAATTAACAACAACAACAACAACAAAAACCTCACAATCTTTATTTGCCTTAGTATCTTCATTTATAAAATGGAAATAATAGTAGCACTTGCCTCCTCAGTGTGTATATATGAGGAATCTCAGACAGAGTAAGGTGAAGAAAGTTACCTAAGGTTACATTATTACTAAGGTCCTAAGACAGGATTTGAATCAGGTCTTCTTGACTCCAATTCCATTACTATTCACTATAACATGCTTCAACACTTGGGTTGCATTTATAAAATGAGGAATAAGAGGACTGGATTGCCTTTGAACTCCCTTACAATTCTAAATCTATGAGCCTATGATAACTTTTGGAATTTTTGCTGAATTTTTGCTCTCTCTCTTTTTTTTAACTTGGCCATATTTTTACATAATTATTTTTTGAGATAGAGTTGAAGGTCTCAATTAGGCTAGGAGTCTTTATCCTACCATCTTTCTGAAAGATCTTTCTACATCTTTACCAATATCTACAACTGCCTAAAAAGTACAGAGAGTACAAGGTCCCACTGTTTGTAGTTTGGGGATTCTCTCTCTAATTTTTAAAGCATCTGACTCAGCAGAACAGAAACACCACTTTTTAAGAAGCTCCCTCAACAAGGTGTTTCCCATGTTCATGTTAAGATCATTGCTGCATGAAGGATGCAAATTATTGAGATTATAGTATGAAATTTGGTGGGCAGGTCACTGAGATAATTAGTCATTACTCATACCTTGGACAGGCGCTTGAGTTGAGCCCAGAATGAAGCAAGAGGAAAACAGTGGATGGGATCGTATTTGGAAATGTGCCAACACTTTCTTTGATTCTAAGTTGTTCTCTGACACAGAAACTTGTCTTCTTGACCCCAATATTTTCCAGGTGCTACGATTTAATTTCAATATATAGAATTCCAGGGGGCAGCTAGGGGGCGCAGTGGATAGAGCACCAGCCCTGAATTCAGGAGGACCCAAGCTCAAATCAGACACGTCCTAGCTGTATGACCCTGGGCAAGTCACTTAACCCTAGCTTCAGGAAATTTAAAAAAAAAAATCTCTCAATATATAGAATTCCAAGATCAACAAAATACCAAAATTATGGATAACTTAAAGGGCATTGGAGATATAAGCATAATCATCATAATAAATTTAAAATGTTCCTTCAGCTTAGCAAAGAGTATCTATATATGTGTGTGTGTATATTTATATGTATATGTGTATATGTATATATATATATATATATATATATAGTTGTTCAGTCTTGACCAATTATTTGTGACCCCATTGGGGTTTTCTTGGCAAAGATATTGAAGAAGTTTATCATTTTCTTCTGCAGCTCATTTTACTGAAGAGGAAACTGAGGCAATCAGGATTAAGTAACTATTTGAAGTCAAATTTGAACTCAGGTCTTCCTGACACTGAGACTTAGCTCTCTAACCACTGAGCCACCTAGTTACCCTGTTTATGTGTGTGTATTTGTGCAGGTAGGTATATATAGATACATATATATGTGTACATACATATATATATGTGTGTACATATAAGTGTATGTATATATATCTATGTACATGTATATATGTATATATATACATGTGTGTCTATAAACATGTGGGTATATATAGATATGTACATTGTTTAAATATATGTATATATATATACATATATATATATTAGAGTGTGTGTATGTGTATTTATTTATTTAAATTTTTTTTGATCCTCACAATAATCCTGTGAGATAGACAGGTGCTATTAACATCCTCATTTCACAGATAAGAAAACTGAAGCTTATAGTTACAATGACTTATTTTGAGTCATCTAACTAATAAGCATCTGAAACAGGGTTTAAACTCAGGTCTTCCTGATTTGAAACCTTACACTCTATATCCATCAAGCTACACAGCTGCCTCTAGAATTAGGGCCTATTAACGTGTGTGTGTGTGTGTGTGTGTGTGTGTGTGTGTATGTGTGTGTGTGTGTGTGTGTGATGAATCCCTTTGGAAGCAGTCTATGGATTCTTCAGAATCATATTTTTAAATGCACAAAATGAAATGCACGGAACAACCAAGAAAATCAGTTATATTCTAATTTGTTGTGCAGTTGTTTCAGTCGTGCCAACTCTGTGATCCCCATTTGGGGTTTTCTTGGAAAAGATACCAGACTGGTTTGTTGTTTCCTTCCCTAAGTCATTTTTACAGATGAGAAAACTGAGGAAAACAGAGTAAAATGATCTGTCCAGGTCACAGAAGTAGAAAGCATCTGAGGCAAGATTTGAATTCAGGAAGGTGAGTATTCCTGACTCTAGGTCTGGCTCTTTATCCATCTATCACCTAGTTGTATATTGTAATATAGCTATCATCTTTTTAAATCCAAAGTTCACAGACTCCAATTTAAGAGCTGTGATGGTGAATGCAATTGGAATGAAAATATTGACAATTGTACCTTTTGTGAAATGAGCAATCTAAAAGATATCATCAAGAATTTCATATTCTCTCTAAAGGAAGCAGCTTCCAGGAAGGCTGAGAGGAAGTAATTTCTTGTATTAACAAATGTAGCCCTTTCCCTACTTCCCAGTGTCATGAGGCCGGGAGAAAATCAAGATATCATTTAGGAGTTTCCACATCATTCTAAAAAACCAAGTCATTTCTGTTCTGGGGCACTGGAAACAATCAGAAAGTTCTTCAACCCCAAAAAGTCTGGTCAAAGACTCATTATGTCCTTGGAGCTCCTGGAGGTTGCCGGGGGAGCTTTGCTTTCTACCCCTTAACCCAGGGGCAGGATTGTAAGGTGGGGAGGTTATCCCTAGAGGTTCATTCAATCTCTCTATATAACTTGTAGAGAATATATTATCTGTATTGGTAGAATAAGTTCTTAACCAGGAATTATCTCATCAAGTAATCACAGATCTGGCTAAAACAGACACACAAACACACAATCTTATACATGTTGCTGTTGAGTCATTTCTGTCATATACAACTCCTTGTGATGCTACTTGGGGATGTTCTTGGCAAGAATACTGGAGTGGTTTGCTATTACTTCTCCAACTCATTTTACAGATGAGGAATCAGGTAAATAGGATTAAATGACTTGTCCAGGAACATACAGCTAGCAGGGGGTAAATATGAGTTTGGATTTAAATTCTGCCTACTATCTTAATTATATCGTATTTTCACAGTATTTTCCCTTCTGTCTTTACTCCTTTCCAAATTGGAAAAAAATTAAATGAACAATAGCACCTGGCTCAAATGAATGAAAGGCTAATACAATGCTCATATCTTTTCATTTCTTGGACCCATCCCAAGGCTAGAAATTCTCTACCAGAATAGACTTCAAAAGCCATCTAGTCCAAACTTCTTAAATTGTGGGTCATGACCCCATATGAGATCATGGAATGTGTAGAGGATTTTGCAAATTTATGATTTAATATCAGTAAATGTTTGATTTGTATATCTTATATTCCTATACGTCCAGGGTCACATAAAAATTTCTTGGATGAAAAGGGGTAATAAGTAGAAAATTTTTAGAACCCTTTTAGGTCAACCTCTTCATTTTAAAGGTAAAGAAACTGAGGCACAAAAAATTATGCTACTTGCTCAAAGTCACATAGGGAATAATCATGACAGGTGTGATTTAAGCTCAAATATTCTCCCTCCAAATCCATTTATTTTCCAATGTATTATGATGTCATCCATGGCAAATGGTGAGTTCCTTCCTTTCCCCAATCACCTGGTGATTGATCAACTCGGGAGAATTTACTTTTTAATCTGGATCATATCTTAACATTGGTGAGAATTGCAAGGTAGCAATAATGAGATTTAACAATTTTACCTCCTTTTAGCTCTTCTTTGCTTGACTTTTTGGTGGTCTATGGGCCATTCTTTTTCATCTCCATCTCTTAGCACTCTTTTCCTCCAAGAAGCCAATCCTGACTTCTCAAAATTGCTAATTTCTTCCTCATTCCCAGAATACTTTGCATAGTGTATAATTTACATTACTTTATCTAAGTGTTGTTTCCCTTCTTATCCCTCCCCAAAAGAATAGAAACTCATTGAGGGCAAGAAGCATTTCATTTTTGTCTTTATGTCTCTAGTGTATAATTTGTGGAAGCAAACCTGTGATTTCATTGATACAATAAGGAAATTCTCTTTCAATATCAATTAGCATCTGCTCTGCAATTAATGGTCTTAGAGATCTGACTGAGATCACTGAGAAGTTAAATGACTTGCCCAGAGTCACACAGAAAATATGGTCAGACACAGGATTTGTACCCAGGTCTTTTTAATGCCAGTCATCTCACGCTTCTTGGCACACAGTAATCACACATTCATAAATGCCAATTTAATGAATATATTTCTAAGTATAGTTTTGGTCAGCCTGTTTGCCCCCAAATGATTGCAAAAATCACTTCAATTGAATGAGCAAATGGGCAGAGAGGTAGGTATGGTTCCATTTTAATTTGCTTTGTGCAGAACGATGGATTGTGGTATGAACGTAGGCACCCACAGGTGGCAAATGGGTAGTGAAGTACATATGGTTCAATTTTAACTTGCTTTGCATAGAGCATAGAGCAATATTTCATGGCATGGAGGACATAGACACCCACAGATCTCCCAGTCCCCAACTGGCTCTAGCCAAAGGTCATTGGCCCATGGCATTATTCATAGAGCCCATGAAGTACATGCATTGAAAGAACTATTACTGTACCAGACATCTTCTCTTTCTTTCTGGTAGAGTTCACTCGAGTCTGGCATCCTTTGTAGATCTGACTGTCCCAGCAGTTACCAGAGCTGCCTTTAGAGAGAACTGGGGTACAGGATGAGAATGTAGCAGATGAAATGACAAGTTTTGGCTGGGGGGATTCCCCTAGCCCCCCCAAGAGTTCAGAGAGCTCTAAGCTCCCATTCATTGCACCCCAATGGGCTGTTTGTTTATCACAATGAAAGGAATACTTTCTCCCCCTTAGCCAGTCAAAAGTAATACATCCTCTTTGTGGCTTTGAAAAGCCTTCCAGGATTATGAATGAATACTTCAAGAGTGTATTATAAATTCAGACATGTCTATTGGGCTTTCAAGTTTCACAGCAGGAGCCTCTTACTGAGGCAACCTTAGGGCGAAGGCTTCCCCACCTTTCCAAAGTGACTCCTCCCCCCAAATCTTCTTAGGCTGCAATGAAAAAAAAAGGCAGAACCACCTGACTGAGTTCC
The DNA here is from genome assembly GCF_048593235.1 of Sminthopsis crassicaudata. Classification (NCBI taxonomy): domain Eukaryota; kingdom Metazoa; phylum Chordata; class Mammalia; order Dasyuromorphia; family Dasyuridae; genus Sminthopsis; species Sminthopsis crassicaudata. The sequence continues at coordinate 40,816,309 of NC_133617.1, read as the reverse complement.
TTAAAGCCCCTTCATTCTCCATGAAGCATTTTTGTATAGTGCTGACATGACATAATTTAGCAGATTCACGTATTCATCCGCTCCTCTGGCGTCGCTCCCAAGCTACATTGTTCCGGGTACTTTGCACAGTGTACACTGAGGTTCTGAAATCCTAATCCTTTTCACACTAAAACAATTGGAAACAGAATGGCTGAAAAAAGGGATGAAGATGGGGAAAAGCTGCTGAAGTTTGGATTGAGTGAGGGAGAAGCTTTTAAAATCATTTGATAATAGCTTTTTAGACCTAAAAGAGATGGGAGGGATCTTCCCCCGCTCCTTTATTTTATAGGGGAGGTGATTGAGGCTCAAAGAGATGGATGGACTTGTCCAAAGTCACATGGCTAATAATTGTCAGGGGAAGGGTCTTCTTGACTCATTGTACCTCAACACTCCCATTGATATTTGTACAGTGCCTCTGATCTGCTCTCTATTTCAAGGTTGTTTAGACTGGTAATCTGCAGAAGCAAGATGAAACCCTTAGTTTTCCTTCCTCCTCCCCTCCCTTGCCCACTAGCATATCTGCTGACCTAGCTGCTCTGTCAGATGTTCCTCATGTCAGCACCTAGAGCTAACAACCTAACAGGACCAAGTTGAGGGTGGCAAGGACAGTGTGGACAGCAACCCAGGAGAGACAGAATTCAGTGGCTTGGCAAGAAAGGCAAGAATAAGCTCATTTAAATGCTTCCAGCTTGGGCAAAACACAGGTTCCTCCAAAGATGGAGAATATCGTGGCCGTTCTGTATGGGATGACAAACTTTCTACCTACTGAGTCTGGGGACAGATTTCTCGCAAACTTAGGGAACCACATAGGTGACTCATCGCTCCAATGGAAGCTTAACTTAGAGAAGAAGCTGGAAGGACCCTCCCCAACCTGCTGGAGCAGTTGGGATAGATGTTCCAGCCAGCTCTGAGCATGACTAAAGAAAGCATCACTCCAGTGCTCCCATGCTCTGAATCCAGATTTTTGATGTCCTTGTGGGTTTCAACCAGCTCACTTACCCAGAGCCCAACATGGCCAGTATCTGCATTTTTCTGGAGCCTAATTTAAATGTGAACCAGTAAAAAGACACTAGGGCTTCCCGTTCTGGACATACTACGTCTCTTTATCATATGTATCATTAAGAAGCTGGCAAATGAGGCATTGCATTTACTATGGCATCCTGGAGATAATGGTTTCCCCTTATAGTTTGTAGAAGGATGAAAACCCTATTCTTTTTCCATTAGAATAACCCAAGTAATTTGTAAAGCTCTTGCTCTGTGCAAGTGTTTTAACTCAGAAAGAATAAAAAAGAAGTAAGAGGGGAGGCTGCTAAATAAAACTCTACTTATTCCCTAACCATCTTCACGACTGTCTCTCCCATCTCTGCATCTGCACAGGCTCACCCACATCTCTTAGAATCCTTAGCTTCTTACAAAGCTCAGCCCAAGTGCCCCATCCTGCAGGTTGCCTTCCAGATTGTCTCCTGGTGTCTTCTTCCTCTCTTTTTCAGCTGCCCCATAAGCCCCACCACCCCTGAGCCAACCACCTGAAATAAACTTGGATTTATCCTGTATATGTTTTGCAGGATGAAAGGTAAAATGGCTGAGTAGATGAGACCACAAAGACTTAAGTTCAAATCTCACCTCTACACTGGAATGGTTTCTCTGGGAAAGTCACTTAAACTCTCCGTGGTCTAGGCAGCCCTTTAGAATTTGAAGCTGCAGGGTAAATGTTAACCTGCTTTGGTAGATGGAGTTGTCTCACCTGGGAGATCCCTATGCCAATGTGATGAATGACCCTATCCCTGTGTATCTATATTGTTCCTATCAGCAGAATATAAACTCTTTGAAAGTGAGGCCATTTTAATATTTGTTTTAACTTTTTCTTTGATGAGCACTTAAGAGTCACTTAATAAAATGACTTTTGACTGATTGATTTTAAGACATTCCTGAAACTCCCATGTCAGCTTGCAACAGAAGATGTTTCTCAATCACTTTTTCTCTAGTCCACCCAGTGTCCTCCCTGAACTCTTTGATCTTTAGATGGCCTCAGTGATGTAAGACTAATTCTAGTTCAGTTTTGCTCATGCATCATTTCTTTTGGAGCATCCCAGAGCCAAGGGAAGATCCTTTAGGCTGATGAGTAAGCTAATGATATTCATGGCTCTCCAAACTGATTGCTCAGCATAGAAGGAGAGATGATTGGGAGAAATTACCAGTCACCTGCTCTTCTCACACCCTGAGGCAAAGGGGTTCGAAATGTGCAGTGAGAAATGACTCCCACTCAACAGAAGCCAGTAACATGGCTGTAGTTACCTGGGAATTTGAGTCTTGTGCAAAATCGACAGCAAGGGAATCCCCTGGAGAGAATGCAAACAAGTTTTGTCTTCCAATTCTTTCAGGTAGTTAGGTGAAGTTAGCAAGACTTGAATTGAAATTTAGCCTTCAGCACTTATTAGCTATGATCCTGGAGAACTCACTTCACCACTGCCTACCTCAGTTTCTCCATCTGTAAAATAAAATAGTGATAATAAAATCTCCTAGGTATATTGTGAAGATGAAATGAAAAAAATATTCATAATGTATTTTCCATACCTTAAGGTTTGTTGTTCAGTTATGTCCAACTCTCTATGACCCCATTTGCAGGTTTTTTGTTCCTTTGTTTGTTTTGGCAAGGATGTTGGAGTGGTTTGCTCTTTTTATAGATGGAAAAACTGAGGCAAACTGACTCCAGACCCAGCATTCAATTTATGAACCACCTTAAATTGCTATATAAATGTTAGTTACTGTTATTATTCTTTGCCTTATATGGCAATCTTTTTTTAATTGGCTTAAGTAAGAGATGAATTTGCTAGACATTATCCTTCAAGAATAGAAGAAGAAAGTTGACTATCCTTGGGAAAGCCAATGGTGGGAATTTGAGAAAAGGAAAGAATGTTTTCTGGGCAGCACATGTCATTGGCCACCTTGATCTGTGAAGTTGAAGGAAATGGGAATTGCAAAATACACACAAACAGGATATGATTTCATCAGCCTCATCACTGCTACCTTAGAATTGGAAGTCATGTTTGAACCACAGCAGTCCTGTTGTAATTTTCTCACCACCAATAGATGCAAAATTGCCTGGCACCCATGAACTTGGTTTAAATTTTTTCAAACTGTGAATACCAGCAGTGTCACTACTGGGCTTATATCCCAAAGAGATCTTAAAGAAGGGAAAGGGACCTGTATGTGCAAGAATGTTTGTGGCAGCCCTTTTCATAGTGGCCAGAAACTGGAAACTGAGTAGATGCCCATCAATTGGAGAATGTCTGAATAAATTGTGGTATATGAATGTGATGGAATATTATTGTTCTGTAAGAAATGACCAACAGGATGATTTCAGAAAGGTCTGGAGAGACTTATAGGAACTGATGCTGAGTGAAATGAGCAGAACCAGGAGATCATTATATACTTCAACAACAATACTATATGATGATCAATTCTGATGGAGGTGGCCCTCTTCAACAATGAGATGAACCAAATCAGTTCCAATAGAGCAGTAATGAACTGAACCAGCTACACCCAGCGAAAGAACTCTGGGAGATGACCATGAACCACTACATAGAATTCCCAATCCCTCTATTTTTATCTGCCTGCATTTTGGATTTCCTTCACGGGCTAATTGTACACTATTTCAAAGTCCGATTCTTTTTGTACAGCAAAATAACTGTTTGGACATGTATACACATATTGTATTTAATTTATACTTTAACATTTAACATGTATTGGTCAACCTGCCATCTGGGTGGGGGAAGGAGGAGAAAAATTGGAACAAAAGGTTTGGCAATTGTCAGTGCTGTACAATTACTCATGCATATATCTGGTAAATAAAAAGCTATAATTTTTAAAAATATATTTTTATGCATCTAAAAGACTTATTCTTTGAAGGGGTCCACAAACTTCACCATTATGCCATGTGGGTATATGAACATCCATCATTCCTTAAAGGCATCTCACTGATATCTTCTAATTACACAAGAGTATGTTATACAAACTCTTGGAATTATTTGTCTGATAAATGTTGTGTAAGCATTTGATAGTAAAGAGAAATCTTTTCACTTTGGGGATTCTGTTAATGTCACTCAATTTTCCTCATGTTATTTAATCACATGTAAACATCTGTTGACCTTGCTGTCCATTGAAATCCTCAGAATTTTTTAAAAATCAGCTTTATAATGATGTGGCTCCCTCATTCTGCTTTTGAACTATTTTATATTTTGAATTTGGCAGACTTTAGTATTAAATATCTTAATTTTGGACAAATTCTCCAGTCTATTAATATTTTATCAGATCTTGGATTTGTTTTCTGTCTGCATCAGTTTCCTTAACTGTAAAAAAACAAAAAAACAAAAAACCTTTCAAGGTGGCTGTGAGGATTAAATGAGAATTCTAAAGCACTTAATACAGTACCTGGTATACAGCAGCCACTTAATAAATGCTTTTCTCCTTCCTTTGGCCCTCCGCCCCATCCCTTTTAATATGTTAGGTATTCTTTCCAGATCTAAATCATCCACAAATTGGATAAATATATTTTCTATGCTTTTTTTTTCTAAGTCATTGTCAAAAATGTTAAATCCCATAGGATCATGCACCACTACAGACCTTCCAAGGTCTCATTAGTGTTTTCAACTATTCAATAAGTATTCATTAAGTGCCCTTTCCTCCATTGCTCCTATGACTCCCTTTCCCTCCCCTGAAGAGAGATGTGACTCTTTCTTTGAGTCACCAAACATGATCCTTCTCAATTAGATGGTGGACAATGTGCCTTGCTATCTGCTCAGTTGATGTGTTCTAAGGTCTTTCAGATCTTACCATCTGTCCTACCACCACCACTTCCTCCAGTCCTCCAGGTATGGCTATCTGACCTGCCAGTTCACCCTAAGGATCCCTGCCTTAGCCATCAGTCATATTTCCAGTCTTTTATACCAGCCATGCAGGGGACTTCTCCCATTTACATAGCCTGTTCCATTTAAAGTGAGGTCCCCCTCAGAATGCTAAATAAATGCTCTTTTTTTGCTTGTTAGTTCATACAGCGTGAACTGGGGCTATAGAGACAAAAATGAAATTGTCCCTACACTTAATACACTTATATTCTATTGGAAGGAAGCCATATAGACATAGGTCAATGTAAAGTATATACACACAAAATAAATATAGGGCAGCATCTGAAGGGTTGGGCTAGAAATCAGAAAGATCAGATAAGCCTTTGGTTCATTAGCCTCCACCTTATCAACAAATCTGTTTTATATTTTGGCTTATGACTAGCACTTCCCCAAAATGGGGAATAGAAAAAGGTATTCTATATATAATAGGAATCAAATATGGAACAGGTGATTTATTCCTAAATATAAGAAAAATACTAAATATAGGACATTTACCAGCACCCATTTAAAAAAGACAAACTTAAAATTGAGTAACAATTTATGATCTCAATTACAGTCTGCTAAATGGCTGATAATTAAACCTTATCAGAATATAAAAAAGTTTTCAGGGTGGTTCATTAGTCACTTTATAATAGTGATACTCTCCAGAAGACTACTAATTCATGTCTTCTACAAGCTTGGGTCAATGATCTTGTTGATGATATCAAAATTTGCCTCCTTCCAATCCCGCCTGTCATTGATAGAACCAATTACTCTGCTCATTGGACCCAAAAACTTAAGATTTTTTTGAACTCACAAGGCCACCTTCCAGCCTGGATATATATACCTTGAAACCATGTTTGATTTCCAACTAGGGAAAAATCGGTAGGATCACCTAATGTAGGTCATATGAGATGGTAGCATTTCCCATCCTTCCACTCTGCCAAAGGTGAAAGTCAAATTAAAAATAGAATTCCCTGTTTCACAGAAGAATCACAGACAAATGACTGAAATGGAAGCAGTTTCTTCCTTTAATGGATGCTGCATAGCCTACCCTTCTCTTATTGTCACAGAGTAGGACACAACCAAGGGACCACTTGGAGTTTACCACCTCCTAATGAAAAGCAAGATCTTCCCAGCAATGAGTAACACAGGGTCAGAAACAGCCCCCTCCCCATGTTGTCACCAGGGTTCTGAAATTAAACCTGGTGATTCGGAGCACACTCCATGGAATAGGGAGAGGGAGACTCTAAGCATTCCCTATGGGGTGGGGATGGGGAGAGGCAGTAGGATAACGATAGAAGGCAGCCTCCCATGTAATGGGTGGAGGGAGGTAAGCTGGATTGGCCTGGAGGAAGCATAAAGCTATTGACAGGTAGATAAGGATGACAGAATCTAGAGTAAGGGAGACAGGGAGTTTTCCTTAAGCAACCTAGCACTATGATAAGCAGTGGGGAAAAGTAGAAGACAATTCCTTCTCTCAAAAAGCTAATTCCTTCTCTCAAAAGTAGAAGACAATTCCTTCTCTCAAAACTCTAACAGAGGAGCCAACATACAAAATAGCTATATACAAATAAGCTACACACAAGATAAATTGGAGATATGTCATCCTTCTGGGTTCATCTTTCCTTATATTTTGTCCTTGCTCTATCTCGCAATAAATGTCTATAAAAATTGGATGGGTATAGTGCCACAAGCCTATAATCTCTGCTACAGGGGAAGCTCAGGCTGGTGGGCTGCTTGAGTTGCAGTAGCTTAAACTTGGTCAGGAGCTGGCACTAAGTCTAGTGCAATATGGCACACCCTTGGGAACAGGGGGTCACCAGCCTGTCTAAAGAGGGTTGAAACAGTTGAGGTCAGAAGTAGAAAGGATCAAAGATTTTGTGCTGCTCAAACTTGACATGAGGTTAATAAGTGCTAATTAAATGATAACCGCTTTATTTCCATTGTAGGTGAGTCAGGGAGAGCCAGTTTCAAAAATGGATAGGTATAGATGCAGATAGATAGGCAGAAAAAAGATAACAACAGGAAGGAAGGAAGAGGGAGAAAGAGAGAAAGAAAGAGAGAAAGAAAGAGAGAAAGAAAGAGAGAAAGAAAGAAAGAAAGAAAGAAAGAAAGAAAGAAAGAAAGAAAGAAAGAAAGAAAGAAAGAAAGAAAGAAAGAAAGAAAGAAAGAAAGAAAGAAAGAAAAAGAAAGGAAGGAAGGAAGGAAGGAAGGAAGGAAGGAAGGAAGGAAGGAAGAAAGAAAGAAAGAAAGAAAGAAAGAAAGAAAGAAAGAAAGAAAGAAAGAAAGAAAGAAAGAAAGAAAAAGAAAGAAGAAAAAGAGAGAGAAGGAAAGAAAGAAAGAAAGAAAGGATCTAAGTGACTAATGAATTCCATATTGGTCTATTTGCTTAGTTACCCTTTTCTTCTTCATTGGAATTCCCTTTTGTGTCTTCAGAATATCATTATTGTAAGTTCCCCATTCCTTTTTAATTGACTTCTCCTATAAATTTCAGTTTGTTGTATCCTCTGAAATCTTTCTCCCCAAAGTTAGGGCACAGATCAGGTTATTCTTAAATTTCCTTTACTTTATCATATCTCTATGTTTAGTCTAGATGGCTTCTAAAGTCTCTCTCAGCTCTGAACTTATGATCATTTCTAAAATGAAATGAGCACTCCTCTCCTACCCAAACTCCTGTTCTAACCTTGCCATATTTCTATCATTTCCAGATCAGCAACCAGTCCTTCTTTGCAGGTGGGAGTCAGTGAATAGAGTGCTGGATGTGGAATCAGGAAGACCTAAGTTCAATTCTGCCTAAGACTCTTTCGAGCTATATGGGATCTTAAGCAAGTCACTTAACATCTGATTATCTCAGTTTCCCCCTCTTTAAAATGGGGATCATAATAGTCATGAGAATCAAATCGGTTAATATATGTAAAGAGCTTTGCAAACTTTAAGTTCTTTCTAAACTATAATTATTATTATTAAGATAAAATGGTCATTAAGGCAAGTCAAAAAATCATTAGCTGCTCTGCTTTTGGCCCAGAGATATCCAGAAATTAAGTTCCCTGTATCATTTTCCTCTGCTCTGCTTGTTATCTGTTTCCCACACTTCTCATCTATTTCCTTTTCCTATCCAGGTGGTCTGTTACATATTCCAATAGCAATATAACTTCTGTTTATGTTTCTGTTTCTTTTCACTCAAAAGTTCTCTGCCAAACTTTCCAGATTTGGCTCCTGGATTCTCTCACAGGAGTACATTTTCTTAAATATACAATGTAATTCCACCTCTAACCAATCTTCCTTTTATCTAAACTACTTCTTTTAATTATTGTTGTTGATGATAATCACAACATTTACATATTACTTTAAAGTTTATGAATTGTTTTACAAATATTGTCGTCTTTGATTCTCACAACGATACTGTGAGGTGGATATTATTATTTCCATTTTACAGATGAGAACACTGAAGCTTACAGAAGTTAAATAAATTGCCAATAACCTTCTGAGGAAAAATAATGAATGTCATTTAACCCATCTTTCTCCAGTCTGGATCTCATCCCATAAAGTCTCAATGTTTTATGAAATTGCATTTGATTTAGCACTAGAATCTCAATGTTTGTGGTTCATATTTTGTGCATTTGTGCAATTATCTGAGTCCACAGGTTTGATTATTTGCCCTTTTTTAAGGTTTATCTTTGCTTTTGTTTAATTGTGCTCAACTCTTCATGACCTCATTTGGAATTTTCTTGGCAAACAAACTGGAGTAGCTTGCCATTTTCTTCTTTAGCTCATTTTGCAAGTGAGAAAACTGAAGCAAACAGGATGAAGTAACTTGCCCAGGGTAGTAACTGCCTGAGCTGGATTCAGACTTGGGTCCTCCTGATGCCAGACCTGGTACTCCATCCATAATACCAACTAGCTGCTCTTGGGATTGTCTCCAGTGAGTCAAATCCTGGCATCTCTATTGCTATTACTCTTTCTACATTGTAGCTATTTTCTGTGGTCTATAGCTTGGTAGATTTATTTACATTTTTACATTCAATTTTCTTCTTTATTTTTCATTTTAAATAACTTTTGATTAGATAGTTCCAGCAAATAATAAGTTAGCATTCCTAGAGTGCTTTAAAGTTTGCTTTAAAACACTTTATAAATAATATTTCTTTAGTTTTTTTTTAAAAAGATACTTTATAAATAATATCTTACTTGATCCTCATAGCAACCTTGGGAGATAGATACTATTATTGCACCCATTTTATGGATGAGAACATTTAGTCAGTAGTTAAGTGACTTATCTAGGGCCTTATTTACTTATAGTTACTAAATGTCTGAGGTTGGATTTGAACTTAGATCTTCTTGATTCTTGGTCTAGTACTCTATCCATCAATCCACCTTATACTCTATCCTTAGCCTTGACTCTCTACTTCCCATATTTTAATCTTGAAATTTAGATATTGTATTAGTGTGTTTTGCAAACAAAACAAAACAAAACAAAAAACAACTATGAAAACAAACAAAAAACCAAAAATACCAATCTAATTTTAATTGGTGACTTTTTTTTGGGCCCTACATTTATTTCCAAATATATCCTCCCTTTCTCATCTATGCAGGGATTTAAAAAGAAAAAGAAAGAAAATCAATTCAACAAAACTAAAGAGTGTAGCAGTCATGTCTGATTTCATATATATATATATATATATATATATATATATATATATATTACACAGCCATAGTCCCCTACCCCTATAATGAAGGAAAAGATACATTTTCTTAACCATTCTCTAAGGTCTAGATCTTGGTCATTATAATTATTCTGCATTAAGTTTCCTTTTTTTGTTGATTCTATTTACATTGTTATAATTACTATGTGAATTTTTTCTTGGTTCTGCTCACTTTACTTTTTTTTTGACCCAAATATTTTTCCCATCCCTCTCTGAACTCTTCACATTCATCATTCAGTAAGATGCAGACTTATAATCCTTATATTTTCATGCCATCATCTGGTTAGCCATTCCTCAATCAATGGGTATCTATATAATTTATTTCCAGTTTTTTTCTATAAATATTTTGATGTATATGAGACTTTTATGTCTTTACTATAAATGACTAAATGCCTCATATAGTTATCTCTGGATCAAAGAAAATAGACATTGTAGTATTTTTTTTTTTGCTAAGGCAATTGGGATTAAGTGACTTCCCCAGGGTCCCACAGCCAGGAAGTGTTAAGTGTCTGAAGTCAGATTTGAACTCAGGTCCTCCTGACTCTTGAGAGCTGGTGCTCTATTCACTGTGCCACCCAGCTGCCCCCATTGTAGTCATTTTAAAAGCATAATTTTAAATTGCTTGAATAAATTCATAGCTCCATCAACAATGTACTAGTAGTATGCCTGTCTTTCCTAACTGCATGCCAATATTGACTATTTTCATGTTTCGCTGTTTACTTCTCAAACTTCCATTTATAACATGCATTAAAAATAAACTTTCAACAGTTACTAAAAATAATATTTTATCCAAAGTATTACTAGCACACTCACCAATTTTCATGGTGTTTGTTGATGCTATTTATTATGGAAGCAAGAAACAGTGAATGGGGGATAGTGATGGCTTCCATTTCTATAGCCCTTCTCAAGCTTATATCCGTTGGATTAGGGTCTTTTGCACATTCCCTGAAAAAGAATAGGATGAGATAGTGGTGGAAGACCTAGTAGGACATTTCAATTTAATGTATGCTTGGTGGGGAGAAGTTATTTTCTTTTTCTAGTTAACATAGGATGAAGGCTTCATTTTCAGAAGAAAGAATTGGCTCAGACTTTTGAAAGAATTTCTTGACTGTAAGGACTTGGAGAAGCTGGGAAATATCACATACACAAGTTATAGAAGTAACCTCTCAGTATTTTTAAAATGCAATGGTTTTATGTTGAAAAATAAATACTATGAAATTAAGAAATAAGATAACAAAATGGTTGAACTTCTGAGATTCCTTTTGTTATTCTGTGTCTAGATCAGGAGAAATTGTGTGTGTGTGTGTGTGTGTGTGTGTGTGTGTGTGTGTGTGTTCTGGACCTTTTGAGCATAGGTGAAACCTATCTCAAGAATAATGTTTTTAAGTGCATAAAATCAAAGAAACAGAATTACAAAGGAAAGCAATTATATTGAAATACAATCTTCAAGAAATTAAAGGAATAAAGATAGTAAAGAGTAGATAAAACTAACCCTATTTACTGATGATATGATAGTTTCTTTTGAAAATCTTAGGGAATCAGCAAAGTAATTAACTGAGACAATTAATACCTTCATCAAAGTTGCAGGATACAAAATAAATAAAATAAAAAAGCAGCATATATAATAATAAAAAATGTAAATGACAATCATAGGGAAATGCCATTCCAAAATACAAAATGTAAATACTAGCTTTTTTTAAATAATTAGGAAATATTTAATAAGATAAAAATACAATGCAACTTATATAAAATAACATTTTTAATTTAAATCAATGTGCTGCCTGCATGAATCCTTATTATGGTTTAGTGTCCTATTTTTATTTTATTTTAAATATCATGCTGTCATTTATTATTTTTTTCTTTTTTTCTCTTTTCTTTTTTTTTAATTATAACTTTTTATTGGCAGAACATATGCCTGGATAATTTTTTACAACATTATCCCTTGCACTCACTTCTGTTCTGACTTTTCCCCTCTACCCCCTCCCCTAGATGTCAGGCAATCTTATACATGTTAATTATGTTATAGTATATCCTAGATACAATATATGTGTGCAGAGTCAAACAGTTCTCTTGTTGCACAGGAGAATTGGATTTAGAAGGTAAAAATAACCTGAGAAGAAAAACAAAAGATGCAAAGATCAATCTACTAAGGTACCCCAAATCCTTGCATACATTCAATTAAAATAAACAACAACTTAAATAGCTGGAGAAATGTTCAGTGTTCATGGCTAGGCTGTGCCAATATAACAAATATTGCAATGTCACTCAAGTTCATGCGCACATTTAAAGTTATCCCAATAAAATAATCAAAAGGGTAATTTACACATCTTAATAAAAAATCATTTAAAAAAAGATTTAGCATATCAATGAAAATCAAGAAAAGATGTAAAAACAAAGGAAAAATAGCACTTTCAGATTTCAAATTGTATCATAAAGCAGTAGGAAGATGGCCATCTGGTAATGGTATATTAAAAGAAAACATGTAGCTCAATGGGAGAATTGAAAATTTGAGACAATGAAACTCAATAATATGCTAGAAAGCATAAGTTATTTAGTAAAGAACTTTCTATTTTATAAAAAAAAAACCACTGGGAAAACCAAAAAGCAATTATACTATACAATACAGTAAAAATGAATATATGGTCTTAATCTTAAAGATATCAAGAAGTAGATCATATATTTTGTATGGCTATGGGAAGATGATATATTTTTAACCAAACAAAGGATAATGACAATTATAAAAAATAAAAAAAGATAACTTTGATTACATGAGCTTGAGAAGCTTTTAGGCAGACAAAATCAATGCACCTAGGTCAAAAAAAGGTCAGTGACCCAATGGGGGAAAATCTTTCATTCAAATTCTGAAAAGGATTTTGTTTCCAAGATATATAGATTCTCTCTCTCCCTCCTTCCTTCTCTGTCTCTCTCTCCCCCCTTCTCTGTCTCTCTTCTCTCTCTCTCTCTCTCTCTCTCTCTCTCTCTCTCTCTCTCTCTCTCTCTCTCTCTCTCTCTCTCTCTGTCTCTCTCTCTGTCTCTCTCTCTGTCTCTCTCTCTCTGTCTCTCTCTCTCTTCTCTTCCTCTCTCTCTCTTCTCTCTTTCCTCTCTCTCTCTCTTTCCTCTCTCTCTCTCTCCTCTCTCTCTCTCTCTCTCTCTCTCTCTCTCTCTCTCTCTCTCTCTCTCTCTCTCTCTCTCTCTCTCTCTCTCTCTCTGTCTCTCTCTCTCTCTCTCTCTGTCTCTCTGTCTCTCTGTCTCTCTGTCTCTGTCTCTGTCTCTGTCTCTCTCTTTCTCTCTCTCTCTCTCTTTCTCTCTCTTTCTCTCTCCTCTCTCCCTCTCTCTCTCTTTCTCTTTCCTCTCTCTCTCTTTCCCCACATACATATGTATATACTCATAGATACATGTGTTTTTATATTATGCATGCACATATGTATACACATAACTTTGGTTCCTGGGAACTATACTGTTCCAACCTGTGACTGCTCAAGGTCTGTTCTTCTCACCAGCCAATTTATTAATATTCTCTTTCCTGTGTTGGGGTCTGTGCCTCTCTCCTTCTGATGTTGTTACTTGGTCATAATTTATTGTAAAAAAATTTTTGTTACTGCATAAAACAGAGCAATTTACCAGAGTGGACAAGTTTAAAGTTACACCGAGGAGCAGTAAGCAGAGTCAAGGAGTATGTGATCAGGTAAAATGATCCAAAGCCTTCAAAAGCTTGTGCTATAAGTGGCCATAGATGCTGGCTGGATGAAAAAGTATAGTTAGGGAAGGAAACTACGTAACTTGAACTTTCAAGAAGCAAATGGCCATAATTTATCAAAGAGCATCTTGTCTCTTGCCTTCAGGAAGTTTGTCCAATAAATCAGTGGTTGTCTTCAATATAAATCAGACAGAAACTAGATTCAGGGAAAGCTCTGTGGGGTGAGCTAGGAAGCTGAGAAACAAAAGGAACCTCCAAGCAAAGTTCTATTCTGAGCTTGAGTTCATGTGGGAAACAGGGAAATGATACAGAGTAAAGAACCTGTCATTTCTCCTGCCATTCCTTGTGGCTCAGGGCCCCAGGGAACTAATTTCCCTTGCTCCAGATCAGATACTTCATTCTTGTGGTGGGGGTAGGGTGGGTGGGGAGGAGTTCTGTTTCTAGTGCAAGGATTAGAAATGGGAACCCTGACTCCAGTTGAGAAATTCCTACTACCAGTAAACAAAGAAAGCCCAGACTTTCTCATTTGAATTAATTAATCAATCAAAGGTGCTAACAAGGTTTTAATTAATTTGAGAGAAGTATTTTTAAAATCAATGGATTGGAGGAAATGATGCCATGTGGGGAAATATCTTGGGATTGGATCAAAGGACCAGACACACCTGTGAATCTATGTATAACACAGTGTGCCAAGTCCAAATCATACTTTCCAGCAGCAATCTAACAGTGGAAACAGCTCAAACTAAGACCCCAAAAAGTGAATTGTTGGGACAGACAGGACAGATGGAAAGGGAAAGAGAGAGACAGACAGACAGAGACAGAGACATGCACAGAGACAGAGAGAGACACAGAGAGAAACACACACAAACATTACACACACAGGCAGATAGATAGAGACAGACAGAGAGAAACAGAAAAACAGACAGAACAGAGGTAGAGAGACACAGAGAAGTGGGGAAAAGTGGGAGGGAGAGACAGAGACAGAAAGAAACGGAGAGAGAAGGAGAGACAGAGAAAGAACGAGAGAGAGAGAGAGAGAGAGAGAGAGAGAGAGAGAGAGAGAGAGAGAGAGACAGAGAGAGAGAGAGAGAGAGAGAGAGAGAGAGAGAGAGAGAGAGAGAGAGAGACAGAGAGACAGAGAGAGAGAGACAGAGACAGAGACAGAGACAGAGACAGAGACAGAGACAGAGAGAGAAGAGGAAGGGACACACACACATACAGAGAGATAGATAGACAGACAGAAAGAAAATGGACAGATACACAGAGACAAACAGAAACAGAGAGAAAAGACACATACAGATAAAAAAAAATGAGGCAAAGACAGAGAAACAGAGAGAGGAAGGAAAGACAGAGATAAGAAGGAGAGAGAGAGGCATACAGACAGACAGGGAAAGAGACAGAGAGAGGAAAGAGACAGACAGAGAGATTCTTTTTCTACCCTACAGGCAATTGTGTAAGTTCCAGAGATCCAGAAAAGTCAACATTGAGGCTCTACTTGCTATGGGTGGGCTTCAATAGCAACGTCCCAAAGCAACAATTTCTGGGCACAGTTTCTGCTTTGAGAGCTGAGACATTGAGGACCAGCTAGACCCAGTGAGGAAAGGCAACTTTGGGATTCTCCAAAGCACCAACCTCAGAACCCTACATGGAGCTGGACCTGGGGGTAATTTCATGAGGGTGCCACAGAGAAAAGTATTTCCCAGGAATCTGCAGCTGTGAGCTTATCTTTTGGCCATATGAATTCTCTGAGTTCTCCTGAGTGACCTTGTGTGGGAAGAGTGTAGGCTTTGTGTGTGTGTGTGTGTGTGTGTGTGTGTGTGTGTGTGTGTGTGTGTGTTCGTTTCTATAAAAAATGTGATTTCTAAAAACAAACAAAAACCATGCTTACTATATACCTTCTTAGCAAATACCTTTTCTAAAAAGCTAATCAAGTCTGACTGATAATCTATATGAATGGCACTTGAAATATATGAAAATTTCAACACTTCAGAGTTAACCCTAGAATTCTGACTGAAGAGTTGGCAGCTGCCTTCTGGGGACCCAAACTCTTAACACTAGTCGGAATTGATGTAAATAATCCCAGAAGGAAAGTTATACAAGTATGAGGCATCTCTTGGAAACTTAACAGAAGTTATTTCAAATAATCAATCAAAATGTGAATCAATCAGAACACCAAAATGTACTTTTTCTTTTTCTAACTCTAAAAGATAAAAAAAACCCCCATATATCAGAAAGCTATTTTTCTCTCTGCCTTTTTTTTTTTTTTTTCTTATTCCCATCTCTCTTGTTTGACTCCATTTAACATAGGGAAATATAAAAGAGAAAGAGGAAAACATTATTGCCATTCACCTCTGATTCAATTTTCTCAGGCTCTTCCAATATTAATTACAAAAATGAGTTATGACTAGGAATTTAAAAGGCTTACGGGGAACACAGCTTATAACCTTGCTGAAATTGGAAGAGTAAGATAAGTGACTTTTTGTCACGGAAGGCACATAATTAGAGGCATCTAGATAGCACCATGAATTGTTGTCATGAAGATAGAATGAGACAATATTTGTAAAGTTCTTTTAAGTTCTTAAAGTGCTATGTAAATGCTAGCTAATATCATCAACATTATCACTTGGAAATCAGTTATTCTTTCATTGTGGTGATGAAATATCCCCAAAGAGCTTATATTCTACATATGCATATATGTTTATGTACACATAAAGGATTATTGAGTGGATTGATCAAGTATCCCTCCCCACTTAAAGTAAGTAAGCCTCACTGATACCTTAACAAAATGGGAAGTCTTCTCTATTGATGTATCCATGATAGGCTTTATACTAAGTGAAGAAAAAGTCTTGGATTAGTTTAGATCTTTGAAAGCTGATGTGATGAATCAGTGACATTAAGCAGGAAATATTTCCAGATAGGTTGCGAAAACTAGGTCATGACCTGAGGGTGGACAATAAAATATGGCTCCAGTTTGGAACTAGGGATTATAGGGTCTTATTATAGGTCTAGGTTATTATAGGCCTAAGGGGAAGGATTGGGGATTTCCAGTGCTGAGCTAGAAAAAATTGGAAGCATTGAGGGAAGTAGCAAAAGGAGAAAGAAAAAATCCGATTGAACTGTGGCAGAGAAGAGAGAGATCAAGGACGGTCATTGGTTCTATGGGCATCAAGGAACAGAAAATTCAGGCTTAAGCCACAAACTGTATCCACCTTCTCAAGGACTGAAGCAAGTTTCAAGAAGACATCTGCTTTTTCTCCAATTTCCAGGCTGTTGTCTATTCCTAGACAGCTATAAATATTCTACTCATGTCTTTACTCAGTTTTGGTAACCTAAATTTTACCTCAACCACAAAGAGACCAAGGGTGACTTAATAATAAATATAAATATAATAAGACAGAGAGCCAAACTCTTGTCTGAATATTGGGAACTTTTCAAACTGGAGTCCTGAACAATTGTCATTTAATATGAACTCCCTTAATCAACAGAAGAGGGAAACAGATGGGAAACATTATGTTGCCCCAGGCTTAATATGTTATTTGTTGCTGTTGGTGGTTTACTTTTTTGGGGGGGAAAAAGGCAGTGGGGCTAATTGACTTATCCAAGGTCACATAGGTAGTAAGTATTTGAGATTGAATTTGAACTCAGGTCCTCCTAATTTGAAGAATGGTGCTCTATCCACGATATCTAAGCCATTTATTTATATATTTATTTTTAAAGAAAAAACATCTGTTTTATTACATTTCCAAAGGTACTTTTTTCAGCATAAATTATTATGTATATTACATGTATTATATATTACTTACAAAAATGAATGTAAAGTAGTTTGGGGAGAGAAGGCATTAACTCATGAGGGATCAGGAAAAGTTTCATGAAGAATGTAAGTTTTGAAGTATGTCTTGAAGGAAACCAGAGTTTCCAAGATATGGAAGTGAGGAAGGAATGCATTTCAGATATAGGGGATAGTCAGTGCAAAAGTAATTCAGGGAATAGAGTGTCGTTCTGGAGTCAGGAAGACCTGAGTTCAAATCTAACTTCAGACATATACCAACTACCTGCCAGGATTGTGAGGATCAAATGAGATAATTGCAAAGTACTTAATGCAGTACCTAGCACATAATAAACACTCTATAAATGTTTACTATCATCAGGGAGACGGAAAATGAAATGTTATGGGTGACAGTAAATAGATCTCTATTCTAGAATGCTTAAGACAAGGAGGGGAAGAAAGGGTAGGAAGACTGGAAATACAGGAAGGGGCACAGTTGGAAGATCATTAAATATCAAAGGGAATTTCTACTTGGTCCTTGAGATAGGAGAAAGCCATTACAGTTCATTAAGCAGGGTAACACAATCATATTTATTAGGAAAAGTTGTGCATGATAGATCAGAGTATAGAGACAGCCATACTATAGTTAAAAGAAAATTTTAATCTGAGTCCTGGGTTCAAATTCTGATTTCATGCTGTGTGATCTTGGACAAGTTATGAAATCTGAGACTCAGTTTCCTCAGCTCCAATCTCATCTGTCTTATTTTGCCAAGAGAAAACTGATGTCATAGGAGAGTAGAATTACTCTTCCAGGGGGTTACAGAGCAAACCAGTGGAAGGTCTCTCTGGTCCTAGCCCTGCACTCTTTCAAATCCTCACAGTGTCCCTAGAAACATCCCTACAAGTGTTAAAGGCTTCATGAATGCACTATGATGAGAGTTTAGAAAACCTTTTCCTTTTTTGTCAATAAAACTAACTACCAAGGACAGATCAGCCAACCGAGCTTCAGTGAGAGGGCTCTGCAGTTCAGCCTCTGGCTTGATTTATTTCCTTTTTTTTTTTTTTTTTTTTTTTTTTTTAATGAGGCAGGAAGAAATGGGCTTCTGAATTCATATCAGAGAGTTGAATGAATTAAAAAAATAAATAAAGGGCTAATATTTTTCTTTATGAATTATGTAGGCAGCTAAATGTGTAGTGACCTGGAATCGGGAAAAATAACTTCAAAGCCAGCCTGAGCCACTCACATCGTCTCTCTACTTCAGTCTATCTGTAAAATGGGGTTGATAATAGCAGCTACCTCGTAAGGTTATTGTGAGGATCAAATGACATTTTAAATACTTTCCAAATCTTAAAGCATTGTGAGGATCAAATGACATTTTAAATACTTTCTAAATCTTAAAGCATTGTGAGGATCAAATGACATTTTAAATACTTTTCAAATTTTAAAGCATTGTGATGATCAAATGAGATTTTAAATACTTTCCAAATCTTAAAGCTTCTATAAATGTTGGCTATAGTTATTATAATAATAATGATAATTATTATTCTATAGTCCTGAACACTGAATTCAGAGAAGGAAGATTTGGATTTCATTCCCTAGCTCTGTCATATTCTGCCTGTGTATCTTAGAGCGAATTACTTTGCTGCTTTGTGCCTTGGTTTCTTCTTTTGTAATATAAAGCATTGGACTGAGGAGGACCTGAGTTCAAATTTGACTCTGCTACATCAGAAAGCCTGGAATTTCAGACCTTCCTCAGATGCTTACTATCTGTATGATCTTGGACAACTTCCTTACCTTCTCCAAATCTCTTCCTTCCCTTGATTTTACCTGTGAGACTTTTGGCAAATTACCCAAAGTGTGTGGACCTCAGTTCCTTCATCTGTAAAATGAAGAAGTTAGACTCAGAAGGTTAGCAAGGTTTCTTTCAGCTGTGGCTTGATGATTTTTTCAGTCTATGACTAGATTAACCTGTGAGGTCCCTTTCTGGGACATTTCTGGGTGCAGGGATATTCAGATTTTGCAGTTCTTCATGAACTCATTGGCCCTACTATGAAGTGGACACAAAATGCCCAGAGAAGAAATAACTATCCTCATTTTAATCAAATGTCCAATTATCTTGCATCATTTGGCAGTATAGAAAAAGATATGAAGGTGGAATCCTGGAAAAGATTTCTGCATCCCTGATGTACAAAAGGATGTATAATAGTTTTTCTTGTGGTGTCAAATAATTGGAAGCTGAAGGGGACCCATCAAATGGAGAATGAAAGAAGAATAATCATATAGTGTATGAATGTGATGGAAACTTTTCACAATGTAATAATGAAGAGAAGAACAATTTCAGAGAAACCTGGGGAGACTTATATGAACTGATGCAAACTGAAGTGAACAGAGAACCGATTTTTAAAATGACAACAATAACCTAAAGCCAAGCAACTTGAGGAGACTTAGGGACTTAATTAAAACAAGAATCAGCCCCGGTTTCCAAGATCTAATAATGAAGCATGCTATACACTTCCTAGTGAAGAGATGGAAGACTCAGAGTGGAGACTGAGGCACGTTTTCTCATTTTTGGACATGGAAAATGAAAGTACTTTGTTTTTGTTACAGGTTTTCTTTTCCTAGGCTTTCTTAATGGTGAAGCAAGAGGAAGAGAATGCAGATCTGAAAATGAAATAAAATTCTACTGTTAAAAATGTAAGTTCCCTCAGGCAAGGACTGTTTTTGTTTTTCTTTGTGTCACTAATGCTTAGTATAAAGTCTGACACATAGTGTGTACTTAGTAAATATTTCTTACTTGATTAAATGATAATTTTGGACTTGGAATCAGAGATCCAGCTTTCAGATGAATTCTGCCACTTGTTACCTTTATGATCTTGGAAGGTCACTTAGCTTTTTAGTCTCATTTTCTCATCTATAGGAAAGAAAATTGGAGGTTTGGGATCAGATAGTCCCTACCAGTGATTCCAGCTCTAACTCTATTTAGAAAGTAAACTCCTTGAGGGCAAGAATCTTCTTCTTTTTTTTTTTTCCTTTCTTTTTATCCCCAACACAGTGCTTGGCACATAGTAGGCATTTTAAATATGCTTGTCTTGATTTTTTAAAAAGAATGTGAGTCTTCTTAGGGTGGTAAAGAATGGAAAATTGAGGGGATGCCCATCAGAAAGACCTGAACAAGCTGTGGTATATGATTGTGATGGAATACTATTCGAATATTAAAAATGATATGCAGTATGTTTAATCTATAATGGATCCACTATAGATTGCTTATTGATTGTGGGGGAGAGGGAGAAAAATTTGTAAGGTTTGCAAAAGTGAATGTTGGAAACTATCATTGCATGTATTTGGAAAAATTAAAAAAAGTATAATAAAAAATAAAAAATGGAAGCAGCTAGATGGTGCAGTGGATAGAGCACCAGCCCTGGTGACCTGAATTCAAATCTGATCTCAGACACCACTTCCTAGCTGTGGATCTTGGGCAAGTCACTTAACCCCAATTGCCTTAGCAAAAAAATAAATAAATAAACAAATGAGTGAATGAATGAATATGTATATTTAAATGATATGTGAAATGGTTTCAGAAAAAACCTGGAAAGACTTAGATGAACTGATGCAAAGTGAAATGAGCAGAACCTGGGAAATGTTGGACATAGCAACAACAATATTGTACAATGATTACATGTGAATGAATTAGTTATTTTCAGCAATCTAGTGATATAAGACAATTCCAAAGGACTCATGATAAAATAAAATGCTGTTTACCTTAAAGAGTCTGAATACAAATCAAAGCATTTTTAAAAATTTTATTATTCTTTGGATTTTTTTTTTGCTTGCATTTTCTTTTGCAACAAGGTTAACATGGAAATTTGGGCAGCTAGGTGGCTAAGGTGCCCTTGAGTCAGGAAGGTTCATCTTCTTGAGTTCCAATCCAGACTCAGATAGGACTAGCTGTGTGACCCTGGTCAAGTCATTTAACTCTGCTTGCCTCAATTTCCTCACTTATAAAATGAGCTAGACAAGGAAATGGCAAATCACTCCAGTTTCTTTGCCAAGAAAACCCCAAATAGGGTCAGGAAAAATCAGATATTGTTGAAAACAATTGAACAATAACAACAATGTGGAAATGTTTTGCATGATTGCACATGTATAATCTATATCAAATTGCTTGCCTTCTCAAGGTGAGGAGGAGAAAGGGAGGGATGTAAAGAATAGAGAACTCAAAAAGATTGTTTTAATGAATGTTAAAAATTTTTGTTTGCATATAATTGAGAAAATTAAGGTAAAAATTAAATGTTTTATGAGAAATGTTTTGGGATTATGAGCTCTTGAAAGCATAGACTGTTTTGCCTTAATGTAATGTCTAGCGCATAGTAGATGCTTTAAAAATGCTTTTTGACTTGTCTTGGGCACTCTGGCAAGAGAGCCAATGTAGGTGATAAGGACTTGGCGGGCCACCTTGGCTATAAACATAGGAGCAAGTATTGGGACATTGGAACATTGGTCTGTTCTGTACTGCTGGGCAGGCCCGACATGGGCAACGACAGAACTGACAAAGACCAGGAGCAAGGCTCTATAGGAGCTGGAACAGCTGATGGGGCTTGCGTGGCCCTAGTTGTGAGAGCCTGCCAAGTGGAAACGATTGTTTGTCTGGCAGAGAGATGGAATCAGATTTCTGGTGTTCAGCCTCCTGGGCTAAGAAAGAATGCACTGAGGTCAAAGTACTCAGATGAATGTTCTGCTCTGTTTAGATCCAAGCTGGCATGGAGGATTGCATCCTCCGCACCCTGGCCCCGTAACCGCCCCCGCCCCAAGCTGGGAGAGCGCATTCTTGAAAGGCTGGCTCACCGTGATCCAGTGAGCTTGTCTACTGGGACAGGTTGGTCTGGGGTAGAGTGGTGTCTTATACAACTAGTAGAAGATACTGACTTGGATTCAAATCCTAACTCTATCTGTATCTTATTATCTACTTATATGGCTTTGGGCAACTTAATATGCCCTTCTGGTCTCAGTTTACTCATCTGCAAAATGGGGGAACTCAGGCATGAGTACGAATTTCAATAGTCTGGCTATGGTGGAATTTTGCCTTTGGCTTCTCTCCACATTGCTTGAGGTCTCCTGGGTTCTGGATTTTGGCCATGTTCTCTGACAGAGTTGAGTGCCCCAGGCTTGAGTGGAGACCTTGAACACTGGGGCCATCCCTGGGGCTAAGAGGGAATATTCTTGGAAGAATCTCCTCGAGTCTCAAGCAATGCTCCTATCTTGTCGATGCTATCCTCCCTCTCCAAGGAGGGTAAGTGATGAGTGGGAGGTGGAAGAGGGGCTCTGGTCTCCCTGCTGCTTCTTATAACACAACTATCACACAGCTCATGAGTCCATCCTGAGAAAATACTCCTTAAACAGGGGAGCCTTTTCTATTTCTCATGCTAATTGTTACACTCGGATGGATGGAAGCTGGTGTTTTTGTTAAGCCGTCTCCCTGACCTCTGGTTACCTATCTTTGCTCCACTGAACTTGGTGTAATTGAAAGCCCACTCAGCTCTGAGTTTGTTTAAGCTCTTTGCAGGCTGAGGCCTCAGAGGGGAGAGGGGAGAGGGGAACCAAGAGCACCCTACAGAGTCCCTGCTACTTCCAGACTGGGCTTTTCAAAAGGAATGGGATTCATAGGATCAGAATATCGAGGGATCTTAGAAGTTTCCCACAATCCAAGGCCATTTTATAGTAGAAGACGATGAGCCCCAAAGAGATGTGGCAGAGACAGAATTTGAACCCATGTCCTCTGTACTATATTGACTTCCATAACAAGGACCTAGTCCACAGAGAGCTTGGATTAGAGATGGGAGACCTGTGTTCTAGAAGAATGGTATAATACTTTGATCATTCAAATGGAGGCTGTGGCATTTACTATCTTCCTGGCCGAGATTGGGATAGAAGTAAACATTTAACAATCAGCTTTCCAGAAAAAAAAATAATGTTCTTATAAATTTAATCTTCATTACTAACAATTTCACCATTGCTTTCTTAATTCTAGACAATCAACAAAACCATAAATCAAGCTCTGATTTGTAGTGTTTGCACATTTTCAAGGTGTAAATGATCACCCTAAAAATTTAACAATGAGATCTTGTGAGCTATACTCCTACCTTCCATATGTCACTAACTTCTCTGCCTCGGTAAAATGAAGTTCTCTGAGATCCCTTCCAGATCTGGATCCTATCTTGCTGTTAACTTATGTGATCTTATACAAATCACAACTGATACTTATGGGAGAGACGGGAATAAGCATTTTTATGTAATACCTACTATGTGCCAGTCATTGTGCTAAACATTTTACAATTATCACCTCACTTGATCCTTTTAACAACCCTCTGAGTTAGGAGCTGTTATTATTTAAGAAACTGAGACAGGCAGAGATTAGGAATCCAATATATGTTAAACATGTGTAATTCTCCTATACATATTTCCACATTTGTCCCTTTTTACTTTAAATAAGGTGTTAGACAACATGACTAATATGGAAATGTTTTACCCAATTGTACATATAGCAAATTGCTTACCATTTTAGGGAGGGGGAGAGAAAGAAGGGAAGGAAAAATTGGGGACTCAAAAAATTTTTAAATGAATGTTTAAAATTGTCTTTATGAAAAAAGAGAGGAAGAATACAGCTAGGTTGCACAGGTGTTCAAATCTAGACTTAGATACTTAACATTTATTACACGTGTCACTTAACCTCCATTACCTTGCCAAAAAAAATTAATTACATGTAATTGAAAAAAATAAAATACTATTAAAAATAAAATAAAATAAACAAGGAGTTAGTGAATGTAATAATGAAATGCTGGATTTGAAGTTGAGAATTATGAGTTTAAATTCTACTAATACTAGTTGTATGACCCTTAGCAAGTGATTTAATCTCTCTGACACTCAGTTTCCTCTTCTATAAAATGGGGATAATAATAGCATCTATCTCCACGGATTGTTGTGAAGATCAAATGAGATATCTGTAAAGCTCTTTGTAAAACTTGAAATGCCATGTAAAATTTAGCTATTATTATTATCAGCATCATCACAGGGCTGGTGTGAGAATCAAATAGTGTATGTAAATTTCTTTGCACAGCTTAGGTACTATATAAACACTAGCTATTAATTTAACCCATGAGCAATAGTGCTCCCTTAGCTAGGGATGTTGGGTAGCACTCTGATTCCAAATCCCATGGGACTTTCCTTGAATAGAGCCTTGGCCCTAAACATCCAATTTCAACTCTAGTCCTGAGGTAGAGCTGATCTCTGTACCAACACAGAAAGAATCAGGGGCTGGAAAGTTCAGGACTGAGATCTAGACCCAATTCTATTGTTAAGATAAATCCCTTGTTCTCTGGGTTTCTGCTTTTCTCTCTGCAAGAATGAGATAGAAGCACTAGGTAAACTGTGAGGTCTTTTTTCAAATTTCTCCTTTTTTTCTTTCTCCTGGAAGAGATCTGGGAAGCAAAAAGGCCCCAAAGTCAAACATCCTTTGGGGGAAAAAAAACAAAAAAGAGTACCAGACCTGGAATCTCAAGGAGTTGAGGTTAAATACGAACTCATTTACTGGCTATGTGACTGTCAGAGAAACTTTATCACTAGAAACTTCAGTTTTTTCATTAGGAAAAATAAATGTATGAGACTAAATACTTTCCCCCAGCTCTAAAGTTTTGCTGCTATAAATACTACATGTTGGATAATGATTCCTTCATTTAATAATTGTCTGGAGTAAGGGCCCATCCTCTGATTAATGATTGTTATTTCCTCCACCAATCAGTGTCTCTGCGGTTCAAAGTCCTTTGCAGTGATTTGGTTGAGTACATCCTTTACAACTTTCAGAATACTTTCAAAACTAGCCTGTCTAATAATGATATCAGTCTTCAATAGAGAACATCTTTTGTTCCCGTGGAAAGACCAATAAGGAGAAATAAAGGGAGTTGGGAAGGAATAGAATTGTAAATATTTTCCAACCCTAATCTCTTCCCTGACCTCCAGTCCCACATGTCCAAATATCTATTGGACATCTCATGTCTTAAGATGTAGACATCTTAAACTCAATATTTGCAAAACTGAGCTGATTGTATCTCCTTCCCAATCCCTCCCCTCTCCTCAACTTCCCTATTATTGTAGATGATGCCATTATCTTCTTGGACACTCAGGCTCACAATCAAGTCAGCCTCCATTCTTCCTTCTCTGTAGCATTCTCCCCCACAACATAGCCAATCACTTGTCAATTCCTGCCCTTTTTTCCTTTTGTAGCTTATTTTATAGAAGCCCAGTTCTCTCATCTGACCCTGCTGCCAATGTGGTAAGGCTCATGTCATCCCACACCTGGTCTATTACAGGAATCTGGTGGTTGTTCTCCTACCCCAAATCTCGCTCACTCTAATTCATCCTCCACCTACCTCTCCCTACCCCCATTCAATCAGTTATCTCTAGTATCTAATAGAAACTCCTCAATTTGGCTCTCAAAGCCCTTTCTAGTCTGCTCCCTCATATCCATTTCCTTATACCTCCTGCTCCATGTACTCCAATCTTCTCACTGTTCTTCCAACAAGACACCCCATCTTCCAATTCACAACATTTTCACTGGCTGCCTCCTATTCCTGGAGATCTCCTTCCTCACTGCCATCTCCTAGTTTCCTTCAAGTTTTGTCTGAAGTCCTATCTTATGCAAAAAGCCTTTCCCAATTTCTTTTCATGCTACTGCTCATGAAAATAATGAGAGTGTGCTAAAAAGTATGAAAAGATTTGGATTATAATAGAAACCCATATAACATATATTTGCTGAAGGAGAGAGGGAGGATAACAGATATATTTTTTTTTTCTTTTTGCTGAGGCAATTGGGATTAAGTGACTTGCCCAGGGTCACACAGCCAGAAAGTGTTACGTGTCTGAGACCAGATTTGAACTCAGGTCCTCCTGACTTCAGGGCTGCTGCTCTATCAGCATATTTCTTGATCACCTATTATGTGCCAAGCACTGATAGAGCTATCTGACTCCAGACCTACACTCATTTGCTGCTCCACCTAAATGTTATATATGTCTATGTATAAATGATGTGTGTATATATGTGTATATATACAGAACAGCCCAAAGAGGGAGAGTACTTCCACTGAAGAATATGTCAGGGACCTGAGACTGATACATTCCCAGTCCACCAATTTTTCTATTACCTTCTTTATGGAAGGCAGTGTTATATGTTGATGCTGACCTTGGTCAACTTCTTTCTGAACCTCAGTTTCCTCATCAGTAAAAGCTGGACTACCTGATGGTCCTGTGATTTCTCTGCTTCACTTCTATAAAGGCTGGATAGCATAGTGGACAGAGAGCCTTCCTTGAAGCCAGAATAACCTCCATTAAAGTTCTGCCTCTGTCTGACACATTCTGGGTGTCAGATTATTAAACCTGGGCAGATTATTAAACCTCTCAGTGCCCCCAAGGGAACTCTCTAAGATGATAAATTGCAGAGAAGGGGTTGAACTGTTTTGAGAGAGAGAGAATTTCCTCTTTGGGGAATTCCCTACACCAATAATAATGCCAATAATTTATATGGTACTTTGAAGTTTGCAAAGTGCTTTATAAATTCCTTATAATAAGTAGGTTATCTTTTTAAGATGAAAGAGTAAAGGCCACTTACCAAGGATCAGCTCAGAAGCTTTGAATTGATCTGTTTCAAATGTGGGTCTCTTTATCCATCCTTATATAATAGCTTGATGCCCTCCCTCCCTCCCTGCCTTGCTCCTATTGGCTCACCATAAGATTTTGTGCCATCCTATTGGCCTTAGACCTACTAGCCTTAATGCTGCTGTGTAAACATATATTCACATATAACTTTATATGCATACATATCTTTACATGTCTAAATAGACATAAGTTTATATACCTTTGTATATCCATATATCTTTATGTATGTGTATTTGTACCTTTTTATACATATGGCTTTTTATTTACAAAATATATGCATGGTAATTTTTCAACATTGACCCTTGCAAAACTTTCTGTTCCAAATTTTTCCCTCTTTCTCCTCCCCCCTCTCCTATATGGCAGGCAGTCCAATACATGTTAAATATGTTAAAATCTATGTTAATCCCATATATGTATACATATTTATACAGTTATCTTGCTGCACAAGAAAAATCGATTCTAGAAAGAAAAAAAAACCTGAGAAGGAAAATAAAATGCAAGCAAATATCAACAGAAAGCATGAAAATGCTATATTGTGGTCCACACTCAGTTTCCACAGGCCTCTCTTTATCACTGAACAAGTGGAACTGGTTTGAATCACCTCATTGTTGAAGAGAACCAAGTCCATCAGAATTGATCATCGTATATTCTCTACAAGATGCTCTTAAAAGCATTTTTTTCTCTTTTGCATCTCTGAACCCTCCCAAGATATCTTTGGGCAGTTATCTGGCTAGCTTTCTTTCTTCAGGAGCAAGCCTTAAACCAAAACCAATCTGATTCTCATTGGCCACCAATATGTCCAAGACCAGGCCCTATTTGGTCATTGTTTGGGTCCTGATTGACTCAGACTGAATGATAGATAGCTGTCATTTCTGCTTTGGCCAGAAATCTTGAGGGTATTTCCCTCCCAGATTTATTTATTTATTTAGGGTTTTTTGGACTTGGTGAAAGAGAAGATTCTTTGCTTCAATTGCAACCTCTCCATAATCACTGAATGGGTACAGTCTTAGTCAAACTGAGACCTGTTGAAGATGTTAGCTTAAAAACACCAAAGTCTCCCATTTCATCCAGGACCATCTCCAGTCATCTTGATCTATATCTGGCCACTGGCCCCAGGGGGCTCTGGAGGGAAAGTGAGGCAGGTGACCTTGTACAGCCATCCCGCACTTAAATCCAATTCATTTGCATGTCATGATATCATTTCCCCAATATCGGTGTCGTCTTGGAGAATGAAGGACAAACAACTTTTATGGTTGTTATTGTTTAGTCTTTTTTTCAGTTGCACACAACTGAAATGACCCATGTGAGGTTTGCTTGGCAGATGGGGTGATTTGCCATTTTCTTCTCCACATAATTTTATAGATTAGAAAACTGAGGCAAAAAGGATTGATTGACTTGGCCAGGATCACCCCACTAGGAAGTATCCTCTGAGGCAGGATTTAAACACAGGAAGATGAGTCTTCCTACTCTAGACCTGGCACTCTATCCACTGTGCCATCTAGATGCCCCTACAACCATCTGATTCATTTCATCAAGCTTTATGGGCAATATGCATTCATCTCTCTGTGCCTGTTTCTCCATCAGTAAAATGGGGATTCTCATACAAACTACCTTGTCACTTGGATGAAAAAGACTTTGTAAACTTTAAAGATTAATAGAAATCTGGGATGCTATTATTATTCTTTTGTGGGAGGGGCAATGGGATTCCCAGGAACCTAGAGCAAATGGATTCTGGGGCCTTATCCCAGACC
Organism: Sminthopsis crassicaudata; assembly: GCF_048593235.1. NCBI lineage: Eukaryota > Metazoa > Chordata > Mammalia > Dasyuromorphia > Dasyuridae > Sminthopsis > Sminthopsis crassicaudata. Next base: position 40,787,767 of record NC_133617.1, on the reverse strand, counting down.
CACATTAAATCTGAAACAGAGTTTGAAGAGGACCCTATATTCCCATTCTGCACTCTCCTGAGCTGCCTCTATGGCACACTCTCCCAATAACAATCCCAGCGGATTGTTTTTCTTCTCACAATAGAGGAATTTGCAAGAAAGAACAGACAAGAGATTTGACTTGGTTTTTGCAGCCAGAGTCTGAGCATATTTGGCAGCCTCAGAATGTGCCCCTAGCCTGGGCTTACTGTCACACCTTTGTCCTTCCTCTCCCCTTGATGAGTTCAAAGCACTTTTGGCAACTATCATCTGACTAAACCCAGTAATAACCCATTGGTTCATCTGAGAAACAAGTGGCAAAGAACCAGAGAAATCAACAAATAACACTTAGTTTTGCTTCCAAAACTGAGTTATTGATGGATTGACTTTATACTCTTAAGAAAGAAAAACTGAGAAACACAATATTGGCTTGAAAGGGATGACATGTAAAGACCAGAGGTGAATTAAGCTAACAATGGCTCGGTGCCCAGGACAATCAGGGCTGCACCTGCTCTCACAGGGCTTTGCATGTTTTGGCACAGACCCTTCCCACTTTTTTGGCCACTGCCTGTAAGCCCCAGAGGGGAAGCTTACCAACTTAATAGGGACTTCAGTCTGTTCAACAATACAACAAAAAAAAATAAACCTCTTCTCCAACTGCTAAAGTGACTATTTTAAAATAAAGATTTACTCTTTAATCAATCAACAAGAATTCTTCAGTACCCACTGTTCCAGGCACTACTGTGCTTGCCACTGGGGTTATAAAAACAAAGCAGAAATAGTCTCCATGCTCAATAGTCGCTGTCTTTTGACAATTTCAAAGAATAGATATAACATATATCTATAACAATATTCCAGGATAGGATCTTATCTTATTTTCTTTTTTTCTGATATGGGGAACACTTGCACAGGACCATCTAGCATGCATTTCTGCATCAAAGATGGTGCGGTGTTCTATGAGCAAAACAGAATTTCAATAGCACAAAAGAAACATAAGATGTGTAAATTTAGAGACATTTCCTCTCCAAATGTTATGGATTATTTGTGCCTGATCTGTGATAGAGCCTTCCAAACTCATGTTCTGGTCAGCCACAGTGGGACACACTCCACCTTGGTCCTAAAATGATGTCATTTGTCATTTTTAGTCCTCTTAAACAAGGGGCAATACCAAACCAACTTTATTTTTTTTTCTTCCATTGAAGTAACAGATTAATATCACTAACTCCCTTCTTCACACAGTAACAAAGATAGCCTGTGTAAGCTCTGACATATTTATTTTAATTTCCATTTCCCTTAATAGATTGGAAGCCTGGAGCTTGAATATTTCCCCTTCAGAATTTTAGGGGTAGCTCCAGTGGTAGGCTGCTAAATGTTTAATATTTGATTCTTAATCAATCAATAAATATTTATTAAGTTAATTACTTTGCATCATGTTGGGGCAGCTAGGTGGTGCATTGAATGGAGCACCCAACCTGAAGTCTGGAAGACTTATCTTTTTGAATTCAAATTCAGTCTCAGACACTTACAAACTATGTGATCCTGGGCAAGCTATTATTGACACTCTCTCTCACTCCCTCCCTCTCTCCCTCCTTCCCTTCTTCCTTCTCTTTCTCTTCTCTTCTCTTCTCTTCTCTTCTCTTCTCTTCTCTTCTCTTCTCTTCTCTTCTTTTCTCTTCTCTTCTCTTCTCTTCTCTTCTCTTCTCTTCTCTTTCTCTTTTCTTCTTCTTCTTCTTCTTCTTCTTCTTCTTCTTCTTCTTCTTCTTCTTCTTCTTCTTCTTCTTCTTCTTCTTCTTTCTCTCTCTCTCTCTCTCTCTCTCTCTCTCTCTCTCTCTCTCTCTCTCTCTCTCTCTCTCTCTTTCTCTTTCTCCCCCCTTCCCATATATATAGAAACTAAGAGCAATTTATATACATATATATATATATATATATATGTGTGTGTGTGTATATAAATTGCTCTTAGTTTCCTCACTTGTAAAATGAGCTGGTGTTTTCTTCTGTAAAGAAAACACCAGGGGGCAGCTAGGTGGCGCAGTGGATAGAGCACCAGCCTTGAATTCAGGAGTATGTGAGTTCAAATATGATCTCAGACACTTAACACTTCCTAGCTGTGTGACCCTGGGCAAGTCACTTAACCCTAGCCTCAAAAAAAAAAAAAAAAAAAAAAAACACCAAAGGGGGATGAAACTCGAAAATGAGACTAGGAGGCAAAAGACAATCCCTGCCCTCAAAGAGCTTATAATCTAATGGCACTGGGGATGCTTACAGGAGAGTGCAAAGGGCACACTCTTCATTTAATCTGCATTATTAGCAGTTTCTCCATCCCTTTTTAAAGTCTAGATAATCAGCAAAATAATATATCAAGCCCTGATTTGTATCACTTCCCAATTTCTTAGTTGTAAATACACTGAAATTTTGACAATTGATTTTTGCCATATGACCTGTATAATTCTGGGTAGCCCTGAAGAGTCAAGGGATGATTCCTCAATGTATTCATTTTGAGCCCCTATTGGTGTGTTTCTCCCTGAGATTATCACTGGAAAATCAATTTCATCATCCAGCCTCCAGTAGCTTTTAGAAAGGGCAGTGCTATTATGCCTGGATTTCTTGAGTACTGGGACTTCTCTACTGAGGTTCCAGGGGAGATTGTGGTCAAAGGGATGTTTTGAATAAGCTGACACATGTTGTCTTTTCTTGCTGCCTTCATTCTTTCCCTTGCAAATCTCAAAATCATGTCAACAGCTTAGAAGTGATGCTAAAAACCAAGTGAAAGAGCAATAGAATATAGGACAGGAGTGGAATATAAAACAAGTTGTATTTAACCCAACAAAAATATAAATTCAAGCCCAGTTGAATTCAACGAATATTTATTAATACTTAACTGTGTGTCTGGAACTGTACTGGACCCTAGGATACAAAAACAGAAACAAAGTAGTCCCTGTTCTCAAGGAGCTTCTATTCTGTTAGAAGTATATGATTTGTATCCAAGTAAGTAACAAAATCAGGCAGTTAGAGAGATTGCTAATAGCTGGAGGGTCCAGGAAAGGTAGGAGATGGCATCTTAGCTGTATTTTGAAGGCAACTAGGAACTTTTCCAGAAAAAGATAAGGACAGAAAATATTTCAAGTATGGCGGGGAGTTTCAGCAATGGAAACCTGGAACATTGTATATGGGGGGAAAAAGGACATATCAAGTTGAGTGAGGAAATAAGAATAACATGAAGATTGGAAAAGTAGACAAGAGCTAAAATACCAGCCTCAAGATCTTCCATTTTATCCCAGAGCTAAGAAATAGGATGGTATAGTGAACCTAACAGATCTGAGTTCAAATGTTGCTTATGTCACATATTGATTGTGTGACCTTGGACTACTCATTTAACTCAAGCAACTATTTAAGCCTAAAGCAGATACCAAACTTTGTTGGTCAAATGAGTTTTCATCACTGAGAGTTCCCTATTCTAATGTGTCCCATCCTAGAAGAAACTGGAAGCCACTGAGAAAACTTACATAGGAGAGTGGATTTAGACGGTCGGATTTGTGTTTCAATACTATCAGTTTGGCAGCCAAGTAGAGAAGAAATGGGAGTAGGGTCACAGAAGAATAACATCTAGAGTGGAAAGGAACTTTAGAATCCAGGCTGACCTTCTCATTTTACAAATAAGGAAACAGAAGCCCAGATTAGGTAAGTGACACATAGCTAACAAATAGCAGAAGCAGAATGCAAAATCAGGTTCTCTCAATCTGAATACCAAATACTTTCTGCTCTCTTAAGGAGAAATATAAATGGGGAGACAAAGTTAAAAAGCTGTTTCAACCTTAGCTTCTTTTTTTTAGGATTTATTTCACCTTTATTGTTAAAAGAAAAATTGTTTATTTTTTTTCTTTTTTTATTATAGCTTTTTATTTACAAGATATATTCATGGGTAATTTTTCAACATTGACAATTGCAAAACCTTTTGTTCCAAAATTTTCCCCTCCTTCCCCCCACCCCCTCCCCCAGATGGCAGGTTGACCAATCCATGTTAAATATGTTAAAGTACAAGTTAAATACAATATAGGTTATACATATACAGAAGCGGGTTTAGCAAAACTCAGAAACTGGTTAGACCCAACATTTGGGGTAGAAAGGAACAAGAGTGTGTTAGAGCTTGTTCTAAGCCATTGATTGATTGATAAATTTCAGCATAGGCATTTATACTTGAATATATTATTGTGACAATTGATTAACTACAAATTCAGGCTTGATTCATTATTTTGTTGATGGCCTGGAGTTTGTAAAAGTGTGGAGGAAATGTTGATAAGCTTAAAGGTGTGCCCTGGTTAAATTTTTCTTTTTGAGAGCTATTTGAAAACATTTACCAGTATCCTACTGGAGAGGATAGTGCTATAAGTCAAATTAAACATGGGGGAAAATAAATAAGGAAGTTTGGAGAAGGAATGATTCTTTTGGGAGAAATATTATGAGTTACATCTGGATAAATTTATAATGGTTTCTCTTCATGAATTTGTATGGCATGAATTTCTATGAACAAGAAAAAAAGGTACTTTTAGATCTATTTTTCAAACAATTAAGTTTTATTTTAATTATTTTTATTTAGAGTTGACTTAAGTCTGAATGGGTAGCCCTTTTTAGACTTGCATATCTTTTGTAAATTTATGTTTTTCAAATTATTTCTATCAGTCTTATGTAAAGGAATAAAAGATTTGTAAGCCTTTGTTCTGGAGAAAACCTAATAAAGATAAGACTTGGAAAAAATAAATATAATGAGTTATCTTTTAGAAATAATGAATTTAAGATAGGCTTTCCAGGTAGAGATGTCCAGTACACAGATGGTGATGTAGGATTGCAATTTAGGAGAGTTTTCAGCATGTCTGACTTTGTGACTCTATCTGGAGTTTTGTTAGCCAATAAAATGGTTTTCCATTTCCTTTTCTGGCTCATTTTACAGGTGAAGAATTGAGGCAAACAGAGTTAAGTGACTTGTTGAGGCTCATATAATTAGTAAGTGTCTGAGGTCAGATTTGAACATGGTCTTCTAACTTCAGACTCAGCACTCTATCTGCTGTATCACCTAGCAGCCTTAGGAGAAAGTTGAGGGCTGGATATACAGATGTGGGAATCATTCATATAGAACTGTGTTTTTAAAATTATCTGTTCTTTCTTCTTTTTCTCTCTCCCTAGATCTCTTCCTTCTCTCCTTTTCATTCTTCTCTTTTCTTTCTATTTTATTTTCAATATTCCCCACAATCCAACAAAACAATTATCCAACTTGTTTAAAACATTTACCCAAAGGAAAGCAAATTAAGGATTCAATGAGAAAAGTTTGTAATCAGGGCATGTCATTGCATTAATAAACCATAGCAATGGGTACTGACATGGTTAACATGACTTTGACTTTAGTGGCAAGGAAATGATTTAAGAATGACAAAAAGTTGTTCATGACCCAGCAAAGAGAGACCTTGTTGGCACCTCTTTTCTCAGCACTTCTCACAGCCAGCACAGATTCCTGACAGGAAAAAAAAAAGAAGGAATGTAGGTCATTTAAACAGGATTCCCTTCTCTATTCCCTGCAATGAAGGGCAAAAGGAGGGGGATAAATTCAGTTTAAAGATCATAATTTTTCCAAAACAAAAAAAATAAAAAATAAATGATGTTAAGTGAGGGGACATGTATGACTTCAGTGCTCTGAATGAATATTTCTTTTCCTTTACACTGTTCTTTGGGAGATAAATTCAGGTCCACGAAGTATCACAAAAATCAGAGCCAGAAAAAAGCTCACTTTTTTAGTGAGCTCACTTAGTCCAACTCTTAGTTTCTAGGTAACTTGGGAACCTGAATCTCAGACAGGTGATATGAAAACTGAAGTCACATCAGGTAGGTGAATAGAGATGGAATAAACATTCATAAGTCACCTACTATGTATCAGGTACTGGACCAAGTATTTTTTTAACAAATAATCTCATTTGAGTTTCACAACAATCCTTGGGAATAGGTGCTATTATTAACCCCATTTTATGGTTGAGTAAAACTGAAACAAACAGAAATGAAGTGACTTGTTCAGGATCACCCAGTTAGTATGTGTCTAAAGCCAGGTTTGAACTTAGACCTTCCTGACTCTAGTCCACATCCCCTGTAAATAATAAATTTAAAAGTAAATAGCACATTCAAGATTTGAACCTGGAGCTTCAGATTTCATAGCAATGGCTCTTTCTATTGCTTTGTTTTCCCTATGATTTCTCTCCAAGGAGTTCCCTGGGCTCAGTCGGACCTATTTACTTCCTCCAGAAGAGCTCCACAATGACAAACTCCAGGATCTCTGTTTGATTTCCTGGGGAATGGGTGTTTTGGTAACAACAGGGAAGGATCTCCAGATGGGAGAATATGGAATGCTCAATCTCATTCTCCCAAGGACCTGGCCCCCTTTTGTTCTTGATGTTCATGTTGGCACTTTCCTACGGTATGGCTTTGTAGACTAATAGAGAATAGATCTGCATGAACCCTAGAATTTTTTATTATTTATTGGTTTGATATTTTAAAATTATTTTTGTCTTTTACCTATGATTTCATCAATATGGGGAACTCCTGATGTGGGAATTCACTCCACTAATTTGAGTCAACACAATTTAGCGTAGTACAGAAAGCATGATAACTTTAGAGTCAAAGATATGGGTTCAAATACTGCCTCTCTTATTTATAACCTATATGACCTTGGACAAATCATTTATTTCCTAAGGGCCTGTTTTTCCTGCTGAAAAACCAAAAGGTTTAATTTGATGGACTCAAAGGCCCTTTCCATGTCTAAATCTATCATCCTCAGTCACTTTCCATTCTGGGTCTCAGTTTGCTCATCTGTGAAATGAGAGAACTGAACTAGATTCATCCAGAGATCACCTTCCAACTCTAAATCAACTATACTATAATTATTGGTTGTCTATGGGCAAATCACATAAGTTCCCCAGGCTTCAGTTTTACTTCATCTGTCAAACGAGGAAGTTGGATTAGAAAATCCCAAAAGCTATCCCCTTTCATCTCTAAAAATGTGTTCTTTTTTAACTTTGCCCACATTCCAAATACATATCAATCAGAGGTATAATTTGAATTCAGGGCTTCCTGACCCCAAGGTCAACCTTTCCATCCTCAACAAGCTGTTCATTTGTTACTAGAAACAAATTCTTATTTGTCCACCTGCTGGTCACTTTTCTAATATTTGTCGCTAGGTCTTTGTTCTTGCTGCTGGATAAGCAAATCAACAAATATTTAACTAGAGATTATTATATAAAAAGTGAAGTCCTGGGTCTGAATTCTCAAGCAGCTTAGTCTGGCTGGATTTCAGTGTTTAGATTGTGCGCTGCTTACCCTAACCACCCAGAACAATTGCAGTAGGCAAGGAGGCAACATGGCAAAATGGATGGGGTGTGGCCTTTATAAACCGAGAAAGTGAGTTTCTATGCTAGCCTCTGATTTTTTAAAAAATCTATGTGACCTATATGATCATTTTCTCTTATAGGAGAATAATTTAGAATTGGAAGGGACTATAAAATTCATTTAATCCAAGTTTGTTATCTAATGGATGAGGAAACCAAGGTCCTATGTACCTTATTTTACAAATAATAAGGGATAGCCAGGATTTGAATCTGGATTACTTTCTTCTTCTTTTCCAAATGTTCCTTTTTCCCCTTTCTTTTTCCCCTTTCTTTTTCCCCTTTCACATTTGACACTACAGTACCTTTCTGAATTTCAATCCTCATCTATAAAATGTGAGCAGGTTAAACAATAAGAAGTCTTTACAAGCTCCTGATTGTATAATATTATATATATATATATATAATGTTTTATAATATTGTGTAATATTTTGTAAGTGGATTTTAAATGCTACCATTTTTTTTACAGTCTCTGTTCTTGTGGTCCCCATAACTGGGTTGTGCCTTGTATTGGACACCAAGGAAATGCTAGTTATTGAATGAATGAATCCTCCATTCCTTAGTTTCCTTCAAGGTTCACTTTAGTTGATTCCTCTTGCAGGAACTTTTCCTGATTTGACCAGTTTTAAATTATATCCTAGAATATATATGTGTGTGTGTGTGTGTAGATAGATAGGTAGATAGATAGATAGATAGATAGATAGATAGATAGATAGATAGATGATAGATATAGAGGGTGAGAGAGAAAAGAGAAAGACAGAAAGAGATAGAGAGAAAGAGACAGAGAGAAAGAATCAGAGAGAGAAAGAGACAGAGAGACACAGAGAGAGAAAAAGAGACACAGAGAGAGACAGAAAGAGAGAGAGAAAGAGAGAGAGAGAGAGAGAGAGAGAGAGAGAGAGAGAGAGAGAGAATATATATATATATATATATATATATATATATATATATATATATATATATATATATATATATATATGGCCTGGCATAATTTTGGATTATCTTCTGTGTTTACATATTGTCTCTTCTTCCTTCCTTCTTTCCCCTTATGAAAAGGAGAATGAGAATTTCCTAAGGGCAGGAAGAAAGGATATAATTTTTGTCTTCCTATCCTCAGTGACTCCTTGTCCTGGACTACCTTTGTATCCACTTTCTGCACAAATTGGCTCTCTTTTCCAGCCCCACTCCTACAGAATGAAGGCTCTCTGAGGGCAGGAATCATGTCATTTTTGTCCTTGTATACACAGTGGCTAGCACAACACCTTACATGTTCTAGGTGCTTAATAAATGTCTATTGAATTAATTTAAATGTATACAGCAAACTCCCCAAGTGGTTAGGAATCTGTCACCAAGACTCCCACCTTTCTCATCAGCATCACTTTAAATGAGGAGGAGGGTGACGTATTTAGGAACTTGGTAGCTTAGCCAAAGTCCAATTAATACACTTCTCAAGATCAAGGTGGATTAGAATGACAGGTTTTTGCTGTTTTTCATGCCCTTGTGACCAGACTTTCCTGTCTGTTCTGAGGCCAGGTAGGGAGTGTGGGATAATCAGTAGGTGGAGTTGTTTGGAGAAACATTCTTATACTCTATTTTTTTTAAGATAGAAAAAAAATAGTTATAATAATGACCCAGGGTTACTCTGGCTTTATCAATAAATATGCTTGCTAAGAGTTTACCATTCTTTTAGGAAGCTCGGAAGAAATGATCTAAATAAAACATGAGAAAGTAAACTGTGAGTTCCCTTTTGTTATTGTGTCACAGATAACTCAATATTCCTGAATCTTAGTTTCCCCATTTATGAAATGAGGATATTGGATTAGAGAGCCTCTGAGGATTCTACTGAGAAGTGGGCAACTTAGCATAGATTCATGTGATTTAAAATCAAGAGGTTCCTAGTTCACACTTGATTTCAGGTACTTTCTAGCTATCTGAGATTGAAAAAGGCACTTTATTTCTCTGGGACCCAGTGCCTGAATGATAACAAAAATAATAGCAACAACAATAATAATGACAGCTGGCACTGATATATTGCTTTAAAAATTTTAAACCATTTTACATACAATGCCTTGTTTGATTCCTACAATAACTCTATGGCTAAGTGCTCTTATTACCTCTATGTTATAAGACAGGTGGTACAGTGGATAAATACTGGATATTTACTAGCTGTGTGATGTTGAGCAAGGCACTTCCCTTAGTTTCCTCTATTGTAAAATGGGGATAATATTGCCCCACATCCAAAGGTTGTTGTGAAGCTCAAATAAGATATTTGAAAAAATACTTTGATATTCTTGTTCAGTCAACTCCCATCTTTGTGACCTACATGGGGTTTTCTTGGAGAAGATACTGGAGTGATTTGCCAGGACCTTCTCAAGTAGATTACAGCAAATGGGCTGATTGACTTGCCCAGGATCACACAGCTAGTGAATGTCCGAGAGCTCAGGTATTCTTAGTTCTAGGCTTAATACTTTATCCATTGAGCCATCTAGCTGCTTCATAAAAATATTAGATATTTTTATTTTATATATGAAGAAATCAAAGCTGAGAAAGTAACTGACTTGTCCAAAATCTCAAAGCTAGTGAGAATTTAAGGCAAAATTTGAATTCAGATCTCTTTGACTTCGAGTTCAGCAGTCTCTAGGGTTGGCCACATAGTTGCCTGTATAAAAAAGAGGGGCTTAGATTTGAATGTCCCTTCCAGCTATAAAACCAAGATCAAAGAGCTGGAATATAAATCAGAGGTTGTCTCGTTTAACCCACTTCATTACTAACCCTTAGAATGTCTGATTTCCTCTGTCTTAACTGGAAACTAAGTTTCTCCTGATACCTGTAGCTGCTAGTGATCTCTTCCCCTCATATCTTTTTTGTTTATGTGCACACATCTATACACATATGTACATATACCTACACACACTCATACTTACACATACATGTTGTCTCTTCCAGTAGACAGCTCCTTGGGGGTAGAGATTGCTTCATTTTTGTTCTTGTATCTCCAGTACCTAATTCAATGTCCGGCCCATTGTAAAGAGCTTGAGAAATGTTTATTGATCGATTAGAGTGAAGTCCCTTTCTAAGGTCACACAGTGAATTAAAAGCCTGGGGTTTCTATTCGAGGATTCTTTGCCATTTCCACCAAATTACTGAATCTCATTAGCACGGAGGAGATGGGAATAGGGGGAGAAACTTTTCATTGCTATATTTTGTTCAACTTTACTTAGGGACAACTTTGTGGGGAAACCAGGGTATGTTTCTTACCAGTAATTAGAGGAGAGGAAAATCTCCATAGGGGTGGAAGGCAAAGGAATTTCCTCAGTAACAATCACTGAGTAAAAATTCATTGCATTTTTTCATCCTTTAAAAGTCCCACTTCTTCTAAGTGGGGGTTGCTTTGCTTATCTGTGCATGTGCTAAATGATATTGCCTGCTGGACTCCAAGGCATGTCAGCAGGCGCTGGAATTAGAAATCCCCAAAGCAGGTGGAGAAAAGGCCAGGCAGCTATCCCCTGATAATGCACTGAATTCAGTGAGATTTGTGTTTCCTTTCCTGTCCTTTGAATTTAAATGAGAAACACACCAAGACTCATAAAAGCTCCCGTCCTTCCTTTCCGATTGGAGACATTGGGTGTCTGTCCCAAATGGAACTCAGAAATAAATAGAAGATGTTTAGTGATTGCATGCATGAGGGTCCATTGACGGAATAAAATCAAATTGATTATTTGAATAGAGAGCAGGCCTTTGGGCTGCCTTAGTTAAAGAGGGCCCTGGCCAGAACCACAATGTGGGGATCTTAGGACATAGTTATGGGGGCGTGGGGCTGTAGGGAAGGACAGTAGCCAGGACAAGGGCACATCTGCCATCTCAGAACTTATTTTTCAAATGTTTCTCGGTTTTGGCAAAATCCCAAAGCATGTTTTGACTTGACTCTTCTCCCTTAATTTATAACCTATGTGTATCTTAAAGGAAATTTAATCCGTCTGTTTCTGATTCCTTTACACTTAACTCATCCAGTCTTGTTCTGTAAGAGTCATTTGATGTTTAGTACCCTTTGAGCCTTTTTTATGAGGTCTTTTAAACCTCCCCCCCAACCCTTCCCTTCACAAACACCCCCAATCCCCCAAGAAACAGGAAACCAGGTTTTTCCAGAATAAAAACAAAGTCAGACCCCCAGAAGTTTCTCTTCTCAGACCTGGAGGACAAATCTGTAGGGTTCGAGCTCTCTGAACTTGTCAACACACATCCTCTTGGGCTGACTCCCCAGGTGGAGTTGGCCCAGTTCAGCTTATAATGAGGAACAGGCCCCTCAGGATAAGAGTCAGGTCTTCTGAAAAGATAACTGGCAAAGCCATAATTCTGACAGAAGGAACAAATGACAACTTCTCTTTTAATCTTCAGTGCTGAAAGAGAACCTGGGAATGTGGGGCAGAAGCCCATTATCATATCGGACTCTAGGCCTTTCACCAACTTATTGACATCAAGGGTATGCTTTCAAATGTCTGGAAACAGTCTACGCCAGTTAGCAGCCCACCAGTTAGTGGCCTGACCTAAGCATGGACAAATGTTAAATGGCAAAGCCTTGAGAAGTAGTCAGTGACCTGGGTTTCAGAGCTGGAAGAATCGTAGAAAACTAGTTGCAGCGCTGGGGTAGACTTTAACACTTCAGCAATTCAAACATTTTCAGTTTAGAGGTGAGAAACTGAGGCTCTGAGAGCTTCTCTAACAGAGGTGACAAGTGACAAATGATGGATTTGCCTTTAGATCTTCTAACTTTAAATTCATTATTCTCTCTACTCCCCCCTCATTTTACAAAGGGGAAAATTGAGCCCCAAGGGTTTATATCTATAGTAAGTAAAAGACCTGGAATCTAAATTCAGGTGTTCCAATTCCAAATTCAGAATTTAATCCATCAACAAAGCATTTATTAAGCACTTACAGCTAGCCAAGCACTATGCTAGATATGGGCTTGCAAATAGACATAAAAGACAGTTCCTGCCCTGGGAGAGCTTACAATCTAAAGGAGGAGATAACATACAAATGTATACAAAGCAAGCTATCTACAGGATGGAGAAGAAATCATTAATTCCAATGCCTTCCCACTGGAACTATGACTGCCTGGGGAAGGTATCCTGTTGCAGTTGGGATTTTTTTGTTGTTTTCAGTCATATCTGTCTCTTTGTGACCATATTTGGGGTTTTCTTGGCAAAGATGCTGTAGTGCTTTGCATTTCTTTATTTTTTAGCTCACTTTATAGATGAGGAAACTGAGGCAATCAGGATTAAGTGACTTGAACAGGGTCATCCAGCTATCTGAACTCAGGAAGATGAGTCTTCTTGACTCCAGGCCTGGCACTCTATTCACTGTACCACCTATCTGCCCTGTTAGTATAAAAAGGAAGACAGGAAAGTCGGTAGTCAGAATGGAAAAGGGAGTGTGTTCCAGGTGTGGGGAATAGACACTGAGTTGAGAAATGATCTTGTTTGCAAACTAGCCAGGAGCCCAGTGTCCCTTGGTGGAAGAGTATATGTTGAAGAAGAATGTATAAGAAGACTAGAAAGGTAGAAAAGGGTCCAGGTTATGAAGGGCTTTGAATGTCAAACACAACCTTTTATATTTAATACAAATTCAAGTCTAAATAACATTCTAGAATCACAGCCTTAGTTAGAGCTGGAAAAGACCAGTGAAGCCATTAAATCCACCCCCCTCATTGTATTGATGAGAAAACCTAGGTTTGAATAAGTTAAGTAAATTCCTCAGGGTTATACAGGCAGTAATCCCTCTGAGTCTTTCATTTCACAGGATGAGTAAGTTGAACCTAGCCCAAGAAGAGACAAACCTTGACTTGCCCAAGATCACACAACTAAGAAGTAGAACACAGACCCTTTGACAGCTTCCACTGCTGTCTTTTGGTCAATTTGGGCTGGAATGGGGTCATGTCTCTTGTTCCCTTCCTCTAGCTAAGGGTCTTATGAAAATTGTTGCTAGTCTAGAATGAACCAGCACTGGTCCCTCAACCCCCTTTTATCCCATAAATTCAGAAGTAAAGCCTATCTCCCTGACCAAGCTATTTTGGGCTTTCTTAAGGTCATTATATCAGAGATTTAAAACTAGAACCCTTAGTGGTTATTGAGTCATTTCATAGAATGTCTCTTCATTCCACCATTTCACCCAGGCTGTGGCACCAGATACAAATTCTAAGAGAACAGTTGCAAGCCATTGGTTTTTTGTTTGTTAATTTTTAAGAAGTCAGTTAAAATTCTGTGACTTGTCCAGGGTCATATAGCTAAGTTAAATGTCTGAGGTCACATTTGAATTCAGGTCCTCTTGATTTCTGGGTTGGTGCCATTTAGCTGTCCCAAGTCATTAGTTTTTGTTTTTGTTCTTGTTTTGTTAAAACACACTTCTCTTGAAAGAAACTCAGTAAACTTTCATTAAGTACCTACTATGTGTTGCTCACTGTGCAAAATTCTACAAAGACAAAGACAAAGACAAAATTATCCTTGCCCTCAAGAACTTATATTCCACTTGGGAGTGGGGCTGGGTTGGATAACCTATCCACAGATAATTCAATACAAAGAAAATAATATGTAAACCTGGGATGAAGAAGGAACTTGCTACTTTAGGATGGTGTGAGAATCTTACACAGAAGGTGATATATGAACTGAAATTTTAAGGGAATTAGGGCTCTCAAGAAGTGAAGAGAGAATCCTTTTTATAAATGAAGAAATTGGGGCTGAGCAGCAGAAGATGGAGATGAAATGTCATTTTTGGGGAACAGCGAGTGGCCAGATTGGCTGGAATATGGAGAATGTGATAACTTGGGTATGTTTTATATTTTGCTTTTATTTTTGCCTCCCTAAAGGGAAAAGACCCTTTTATTTCTCTCCAGGATCTCCTTGCCAGTTCTCAATGCACGTGGAAGAGAACCATAGCATTGGAGTCAGAGGCCCTGAGTTTGAATCTTGCTCTCATCCTTATTACTTAACTTCCCATCCCTGGGCCTCAGTTTCCTCATCTATCAAAAGGAGAAACATTAGGCCAAATGCTACCCACAAGCCCCTTTTAGCTCTAGCTCCAAGGTTTCATGATCAGTGGTAGCTACTGACTTTGAGAATCCTCGGAGATGAAAGGTTGCTCTTAGGTCTCAGCCTCTGTTAAAGTCATTCCTCAACCGATTCAAGTCATGACCTTTGAGAAAGGAGAGAGACAAGATCTCCAGCAGCTTCCCCAGAGGCTTGGAAGGGAGGAGACCGGATGGGACAGGCTGCTCCAGTGAGACATTCCTAGAGGTCCTCGAAGTCTTTCTCAGCAGGGTATTGCTCAGCTCATTGGTTTAATAGCCAGAGGGTGGACACTGGAGGCCAAACTAAAAGTGACCCCTCCTCTTGTGCTTGGCCCCACCTGGCCCAAACATTTTTTTTTTTTGAGCTACTGATGGTTTTGTCTTAGGCTGCCAATCTCTGCTTTTGTCCATATCAGCTAATCAAAGGAACCTACTTAGTCTCAGGTTGAGTTATTATATAAGTGAAGTAAACTTCTTTCTCCCATTTACTTTTTTGGGAGGTAGTTTTCCCAAGGATTCAGACTTTGTAATCTGAAAGAAGATATGAGTTACATACACTCCCCTTTGATGAAGAATGTCTTTAAAACCCACAAGATGTCCCCTCGAGATATGTACAGCCTAGCATAGCATTTAGAAAATTGGTCTCCCTCTCCAGATTGGGAGGCAGGAAGATTCATGTTCAGTGTTTTATATATGTATATATCGATAAAGATTTAATAATGACCTACCATGTGCTAGGCACTTTACTAAGTTGTGGAAAAATAAAGAGAAAAAAAAATTAGTTCCTTCAATAAGCTCACAATCTAAAGAACCATTCATTTCCTTTAGAATATAACCCATTTAATTTTTTGTGATGTACCACTTCAGAAAGGAGATTAAGACAGTCAAAGTAAAAATCTATGAAGAATATGGATTTTATTATAAAATTTTGAACCTGCAAATCCAATACAGGTAATATAATCCAACTCTATTATTAAATAATCTATTAAATATCATAAGATATATTAATATATTATTGTATGTATACACAATAATATAATATATAATAAAGTATAATATATAATATTATAAATATTATATATTTTGGAGTTCTGCTCAAACTACCTTTATAGCATAGATTCTATCTCCCACCCTTGGGCTTTTGCAAAGACTGTCCTCTGCACCTGGAATGTATGCCCTTACCTGAGACTCTTTGAAAACAGAGCTTCCTTTGGAACATTTCTAAAAAGTCATTCCTACATGAAACTTTTCCTAAATCTCCCCTCCTCCCAGCTGTTAACATTCCATCCCTTAAAAATTACTGTGTATTTATCTTGAATATATTTCATATGCTATTTTCCCAGGTGTAATGAAGGCTCCTTCTCTGGAGTTGTAAAAGACCTTAAAAAG
Organism: Sminthopsis crassicaudata; assembly: GCF_048593235.1. NCBI lineage: Eukaryota > Metazoa > Chordata > Mammalia > Dasyuromorphia > Dasyuridae > Sminthopsis > Sminthopsis crassicaudata. The sequence continues at coordinate 40,771,882 of NC_133617.1, read as the reverse complement.
CATCAGATCCCATTTCTTATTTTACAGAAGAAATTAAGAACCAGAGGAAAGAAGTGATTCTCTCACACAGCAAATGGCAGAATCAGGAATGGAGCTCATGTTCTGTGATTCCCAGATTCAATTCTGCTCAACTATCTATGTTATGAAGGACAAATGAGATCATATGGGTAAACTACTGACTTATATATTGTTATTCAATCATATCCAACCTGATGGACCTATCTGTGGTATTTTGGCAAAGACATTACAGTAGTTTGTCATTTCCTTCTCCAGAGTGAGTCTATTTTACAGATGAGGCAAATAGAGGTTAAGGGACTTGCCCAGATTTGAAGCCAGATTTGAATTCATGAACAATAATCTTCCTGAATCCAGGTCCTGTGTTCAATCCACTGTACTATCTAGTTGCCTGCTATTTCTTCAAATTCTCTGATATTTTTTGAATGTGCTTAATTTTGCCCTTCACTCTAAATCCTGAGTTAATTGAGGGGAAAAAAAAAAGTTTTCCTAAATCCAATGCATTGATACAAACCAGTGCTGAAAGGATCCCTGTTTCAGAGATCTTCCAAGAAGAAAAGTATTTTGAAAATGAATAATCAGGTGGCTTATAACTAGTCAGTTCCAGTTGTGTGTTCTGGGAGAGAAGCTAAGTGCCTAGAGGCAGGAGGAGGTAAAAGAGGCTGAAAGTTATAAACAGGTGCTGATGTGCCCCCCGGGGAAGGGTGGGAGGAAAGGAGAGAAGAGGTGGAGAGCCCCAAACCTGAGGAGCTTGTCACTTCTGATCAAAGCCAGCCGGGAGACCTCCTAATCACCATCACCCACCTCTTAGTGCAGATGCAATTTTGTCATCCGTCAGTGTTAATAACTTTGTAGTTCTGCCTAAAATAGTTAAGCCTTGCCAGGAGAAGTTTTCAGATTTTTTTTTTTTTAAGTGCAACTGTTCAGGGAAATGCTACCAAATTTCCCCTTTGAGGCCACCTGTTGGAAGAGACCACCTGTCATCAAAGACCACCTGAGTACATCCCATCCCCTCATTATGGATCCATCTCCTTCAAAGCTGGAGATCTCAAACATTCAGATAGGATGGGCGGGTGGATTTCAAAGCTGATATTGCTGGGCTAGGGACAGGAAGCCCCCCAGAATGACGGCTGTAAAATAGATAGTGGTTTCCAATAACAGTCCTGATGGAAACCATCCCACTGGGCTCTGGACGTGGTATTCACCTTAACAGATGCTTCTTTCCGATGGTTTGGGTGTTTCACTTCCAAATTGTGACAGATCACCTCAACAGCTGCAATAGAGACTTGTTCCTTACATATCTCTACTAAGGCCATTTTCCTCAATAGCTCCCTCACCTGCCTATAGGCTACCCTTTAATTTAAGCAGGAGTAGAAAGAGCCTTTGTCGATACATGTGTGACCTTGGGTAAGGTAGTTAACCTCTCAGTGTCAATCATTCAACTAGCCTTTATTAATCACCGTTTCTATGTCAGATCCCATAAGTGCCCAGGAAAGAAAGACAAAAACATGGTCTAATGATCTCAATGAGCCCACATTCTAATGGAGGTAACAGTGCACAGCAACTGTGGACGTACAAAATATCTGTTGTTGTTCCTACGTTCTCAAAGAAGACAAAAAGTGAAAATGGGGAAGGCCCTAGCAACTGGTCTGCTGCAGAAGTAGGGATTTCAGCTGAGTCTTGAAGGAAGTGGTGAAGGTCAGGAAGAGGAGTATTCCAAGCCTAGGGGAGAGCCAGTTTAAAAAAAAAAAAGACAGAGTGGGAAAATGAAGCATCATGGTAGAAACTAACAGCAAGAAGACCAGTGTCACCAGGAGGAATGGAATAGGGAACCCTAAGCCTCCATTCCACATCTCAACCTATGATCCTGCAACCTGGCTTTGAATCCCAGAGCTGTTATCTGTGGAGCCTAAGCCAACTTCATCACTCTGGACCTTAATTTTCTCCATCTATAAAATGAAAGTTTTGGATTAAATGGTCTCAGGTGTCTCTTCCAGAATTAAATCTATGATCTTATCATAAAACCCGTTCAATTGGTTCAATAATCCTCCCTAAAACTTTTATCATAATAGAAGGAAGGAGCTAAATCACAAAGAAAATCCTTGGCTTTATGGCTAGACCTACTAGCTATGTGACCCTTAATGTCTCAGGCAGGTAGGTGGCTCAGTGGATAATGCCATAAGTCTGGAGTCAGGAAATGTCAGTTCATGAGTTCAAATCACGTCCCAGATGTGTGACCATGGACAAGTCACTTAACCCTGTTTGCCTCAGTTTCCGCCTCTGTAAAATGAGCTTTGGAAGGAAACAGCAAACCACTACAGAATCTCTGTGATCCCCAAATGGACTCACAAAGAGTCAGACATGATGTAACAATAATTTTCTAAGAAAAATTGCTCACAGACTTAGGTAGAAGTGTTTCCTAAACCACAGCAATCACAGGTCTGATTTTTAAAAATCATTATTTCTTGGCTTTTTCCATGGATATTTCATACTAAATATGACAACTCTTAAGATGAGTTTTTCTAAATTCAATATCAGCTGTCCTGTGAATGGAGTAATGTCATGTTATTGTGTATGCCATTAAGAATGAAAAAAAATTTTTTTCTCACAAAAAGAAATGTGAATTTATTTTTCCTTCTTCTCATATCTTTTAGAATTAGTGGATTATTTTATTGAACATTAAGACACTTCAAAAAGTGCCACAGTGGAGGGAAAAAATCCTCTCCTTTCTCAACTACTTATGAGGGCCCTTCACTTATTACCAAATGAATACAATTTTCTTCAGGAGGCAGGTGAAGAGAAGAGTGAGAAGGAATAAAGATACTCTCCAAATCATGGGTAGGAATGCCTAAGTTAAAACTTAAAAAGCTTAAGACTTTTGCCTCTCCTCAAATGCTCAAATCATTGGATATTACAGATCTCTAAATAGAATATATCACGTAAACTTAAAAGTGTCCCCAAAATCTTGATGCAATTTTAAATTTTAATCCACTGAGACTTTAGGGACTCCTTGAATTTATTACTCATTCCTTTTCTATACCCCCTTTGTGGATTTCTTGCTGATCCCTTCTCGTTAAAAAAAAAAATGAAAATGAAAATTTCTCTCCAAATACCTTCTCCTCTACTTATTTCCCCCTCTGCCTTGAAGGAGAAACCACAGGTTACCACAATAATTTTAAAAACAGCAATTATTGGGATTAGTCTGCTAGAGCAGACAAGGGGTTAAATTAAAGAAATAGCATAAGTTTTGCCACTAATATAGATGAAAGGAGGGACTGAGTGAGCCTTTTTACAATCCACCTTTCCTCTTCCATAGAATTAAAGGGTTACTTTTTTTCTCTTTTCTCCTAAGTCCTGTCATTGATCTTAGAAATGGTACTATTAATAGTAAAAATAATAACATTCATAGGAATATATGTGTGTTATACATTCACATATACAAAGATATATAGGTAATTAAATATATACACATAAAGATGTATGTATATATATATATATACATATACATATATATATACATATATATGTATATATATATATTTTTTGTGTGTGTGTTTATTGTAATTCAGTGGTACCTGATTCTCAGTGACCCTGCATGGATTTTTTAGGCAAAGATACTGGAATGGTTTGTAATTTCCTTCTCTAGCATATTGAGGAAAACATAGGTTAAGTAACCCAGGTTTACACTGGTAGTGAATATTTAAACTCAGGTCTTCCTGACTCCCGGCCCAGCCTTCTATCCACTGAGCCATCTAACTGTCTTTATATACATATGTATACATATATTAAATATAATTATTTGTACACACATGTATGTATATATATTATATATTTGTATATATACACAATATGTATGTGTGTATATACATACACACATATTGTGTATATTTACAAGATATATAATTACATATATTATGTACACACATAAAGATATATAAGTATATACATACACACAAGTATATGCATAAAAAGGTATAAACATACATATATAAAGATATGGATATACAAAGGTATATAAACCTATGTCTATATAGACATATAAAGAAATATATGTGCATAAAGGTATATGTGAATATACATATACACATACATACATATACATACCCATATAGATCTTTAAGATCTTTACTCACAGTTCTGAGAGATTAGAGAGTGGAAATGTTATTCCCATTTTAAAGACTGGGAAAATGGGATTCCAAAAGATTGAATTGCTAACTCAGACCCAGTTCTTTTAACTTCAAAGATCAGAGTTCTTTTTGATCATAAGGTAGAGCTTAGTGATTTTGTTGGTCCCCCAAAGGAAGTTATTTGCCCAAGGTGACAGGGACACATGGTCATTGTGTCAGACAGAACCAGGTCTGTCACTAAAACCCAAAACCCCAGATTCTTCCTACTTTCCCTGTTCTAATCCATGAGGGTTAGAAACAGTTCTGGTCAGGCAACAAGGTGATTAGCTATTCCTTGGGAAATCCTACCTCAAACTTTGGGTACACTGAGGTAATTTCCATGAAATCATCGATTTTAAAGGTGATATCTCAAAGGTTGACTAGTCTAATCCCTTTCTTATGACTAAGGAAGTAAGAGTGAGGGAGTGAAATGATTTTCTTGGTTGTTGACAGGTAAGCCCAAGAGGCTTTGGCACAATACTGTCCCAGGTGCCCTGCCTGCTTCCAACTCACCGCATGGACTTTTGTCCTCTGAAGACTCTGGAAGAGAGAATGAGGTGGAGACTTTGCACAGCTCTGTCTCGATCACATTTAATTTGCTCTCAAGACATCACTCTCAGGATGCCATTGGCCCTCTTCAACAGACAAACCAGCCAGCGCTTACCTAGAGGATCAATATCTTTGGGGAAGCTGTCTCTGAAACTCGGTCACTATTGACCACCCAGGAAAAACAAAACAAACAAACAAACAAAACTTCTCAACATCAAAATCTTTGACATAGTAAAAAGATTCACTATCAGAAATGTATGTGCTTTTTATTCATGAAAATGCCATTAAAAGATAGCTTATCAACTCTGCTTTGCCCCTGGGCCCTGAGAGTCAAGGGATCTTTCCTCCCAAGAGTAGCTGTCTCTCTTTATTAAAATGTAAATATGAATTCTTGAACTAGAGATCTGCTTTGCCTTCCTATTTAGATCCCCTTTGCATACAGTAAGCACTTAATAAAAATTTTTCCCTTCATTTCTTTTATTTATACCAAGAGTAAACTGGATGATGATCTTTGGCTGCTGGTTACCTAGCTCTTGGTTCTCCAGGCAAATGCTGTTGATTGAATATTCTCCAAAGAGGACTTTTAGAAAATTCAAGTGAATCTGAATCGTACTGACCTACTGATGGAGGAACAGATGCTGAAAAGATGAGGATTCCTAGGGAGCATTGGTACCCAGAAACCGAAGGATATTTAGCAAATATGGGAAACAACTATGCAAACTGTAAAACAAGGTGTTATTTATGGTGAATTTTAAATAACTTGCATGTTCCTTTAGCAGATTGCATTAAATTTGTGACTAGCTCATACATGATCAGCTACATGAGACTAAACAGCTAGGTGACACAATGGTTGGAGCCTTAAACTTGAGTTTAAATTCATCCCAGATACTTAATAGCTGTAGGACCCTAGGCAAGTCACTTAACTGAAGTTTCCTCATCTGTAAAATGGAGATTGTAACAGCCACTATCCTATCCCCTAAGTTTGTAGGGAAGGATTAATTGAGATAATATTTATAAATGCCTGGCATATAGAGAGTGGTATAGAAAGGTCAGTCATTATTAGCTATATCTGCCCATATATTTTTAATCTCTTAAAATAATTTCAATTGCCTAATTTAATTGGACCTATTATTTTATTGATGTGGAGAGATTCCTATGAATACAAACTCCCTCTGCCAATGAAGATGAGCAACTCTTCACCAATTTAGAATCTTGGAAAGATTCCGTTTGGAAGTTCCCTGAGAAAATGCTGTGATCCCTACAACTACACATTCATCTAAAAAATAGAGCTCATTTTTTATTTATTCACATTCTTGTTATAATGGTCTTAAGGTCAGAAGTCCCAGATTCAAATCCTAACACAGATACTAAAGAGCTGGGTAATCTTGGGGCCTTTTACCAAGATCTCAAAAAAATCAAGCCTTGTGAGGTCAAATCAACTTTCCTAATGTCACAAAGTACCAGAGATAGGATTTGAACCCAGGTCCTTGGACTTCAGAGCTACTCAAATGCTCTTTCTGCCTCTCCCCATTGCCTTCCTATTGGTCTCATTTACAATCCTATAATTCTAGACTCCAAAAATTGGTTGCTTAGGAAACCCACTTTTTAAAGAAAAGTAGATGTTCAGGCTTTAATTCTAAAAATACACCCAAAACTTCTCCTCCCCTACCCCATAGTTACATTTACTCCTTAATTCATTTTCAACCTTCTTAGCCAATCATTTAATTAACCACTAACTTTCCACAAGCAGAAATGGAGCCCAAACCACTGCCTCTTTGAGCCAGGAAAGTCTGTTTTGAGCAGACTTCAGACAAGATGCTTACAAATGCTTACAAAACAAAAGCTCCTGTTTACTGAACAAACAGGTTATCCAAGAATAAGTGGATTCCTGTTGTATCAGACTGGTTTCATTCTCCAAGTCCCCTTTGGCCCATGCCTAAGCTTTCACACTTGCTGGGAAGCAAATGTTTGATCGCCTAGCAAGTTCTCAAGGGCAATCAGAGGCTGATTTTTCTGAGGTATCCAGCCTGAAGAAATCTCTGGTTTCATATCTAAGTACTCCTAATTGATGGAAAAAAGAAAAAAAAAAGAAGAAAATTGAATGGTGCCTTTGACTCTGTCAACCAAAGGCATCTGGATTTGCGAGCTTGGATGGCTGCTTCATTGCTTCTGAGCAGCCAAGAATAAGACCTCTCCCTCCATCTCTCTCCTGGTTCTCTCTTGGATGAGCCAATGGTCTGGTCTGGCCAAAAGTTCCCCCCTCCCCCAAGTGTATAGCTGTATCCTTTGTCCAGACAACCACTGACCCTTCTATCCCATTAGCCCAGCTGATGTAGAGGGGCTCCAAAAGATACCAGGGAAGTATATTATAAGAAACTGTCCTAGAATTCCCATCTCCCCCATTCCTCCATCTCTGAAGAGAAGAGAAAGGATGCTAAACAAAGATTACTGCCCCAGTGTGTACTCAGTAAACAAGGCTCCCTCTGCACGAATTGTCCCTACAACAGACCTCTCATGTTCAGTTGCCAAGATTCCCCAGGAACAATCCCCTAACTCTCCGTGTCATTCTTCTGTAACCTGTAAGTCCCATTATTCCACCACCCTTGTAATCCACATCTGTCGTAGCTGGAAAGGGCGATCAGCCCATGTCTACAAACAGGGGAGCAGTCTCCCTTGTGCCTGCAGAGTCAATGGCCAAGAACAAAGTTGCCTTTCAGCCCCTCCACACTCCGGCTTGGGAAAGGGAAAGTGGCCATCACAAGGGAGTATCAGCAAACTAAAGAACATGTTTTATTTAATTTTTTTAATAAAATAGTGGAGCATGAAAAATAATCATATGTTACAATTATATACAACTAAGAAACTGGGCTTTTCCAGCACTGGGAAGAGCATCGCAATATACAAAATTTTCCCCTTTGCACCACAAGTGCTCCTGTATCTATTCATGGCAAGAATTTGTTTAACAATGGAAAGAGTCAATAAGCCCTTGGTACCTTTGAATGATCCCTCTCTCTCCTCTCTCTTTTTTTCCACAAATCAGTCCAAACTTGTATAACATTGGCTTGATTTCCATTAAAAAGCCACAAAATGTAACGCTAAAAGGTTTCGGAGGGCCAGACCTCTCAGTTCTTTTGTTAAGAGGTTTCTTTTGTGGTCTTTATGTACAGCAAAATACTTGTTTCTTTTTTCTTATTTCATGGTGGGAGAAAAAAAAAATGTATTGCACATAGTTTGCGTGTGTAGGCTGCCCAGAAGTTGGCCGTTTTGTTTTGGGGTTTGGGGAGGCGCAGGAAGTTTCGGTTTTAGCTACAAAGTTTTGCGGAGGCTGTGGACTCTTATCATTTTTAGTTTTAATGCTCTTCCCCCCTCCCCCACCTTGTCTGTGATGTGTTGTTAAAAGGAGATTTCTTTGCTTAGGTGACTACAGAAGTTGCTTTCTCACGTGGTGAGGGCCATGACCTGAAGGAGGGCTTCGGGAAGAGTGACTTTTGGCTTTCGGAGAAAAGCAATTTGGGGAGCTGGGGAAGCAGAGGGAGGGACTTCTTTGCTATCCACAGAAGTTTCCTCTTCCTTTCCTATAGGGAAAACACTCAGATTTGATCCAGATGTGTATTATCCATATATATTATATGTATACAATATATTTATATACACATGCATATATGGATACACCTATATAATATGCATATATAACATATATATTCCTCCCCACAAGCTCCTTCAAATTAACCGAAGAGGCCATTTAACTGACAATATTTGTTTCGTGTTAAACTCTTAAGTACATTTAACTCGAAGCGTCTGGGAAGATCCTGAATTTCAGGGTAGTAATTTTTTTTTTTCAACTTAAAAAAATCCTCCCCTCCCCTCCCCCCATACTGTCTGAGAAAAGCACCGGGGCTCAGTTCCCTTGCCCTTTCCTTGGAGTCCTGTACAAGTCTTTCAGTGGGAAACAGCCTTGTGTAGCTGCTGAGTCCCCGCAGTCCCGACCCCTCCCCACACGCACACTTCACACGCAGGTGGGCGATTGTGTGGCTGCTTCGTACTTCCCGTGATGACCTTTCTGGGGGTGCTGGGCTTTTTTGTAGATTCCACCGGCTGTGATGACGGTGGTGGGTTTCCTCCGGCTCCTTTTCTTCAGGCTCCGGCTGCACACGTTTTGCCAAGACTGCAGCGTCTTGGAAGTCCAGATCCACACGCCGCTGGTGATCCCCACCACCAGCAGCATGAACATTTTGACCATGAAGATCTCCACGGCAGGGATGGAGCTGCTCATCAAGCAGTCCGGGGCTTTAGTCTGATTGTTGACCCTGCATTTGTGCTGGGCGGCCAGCACCTTCCAGTAATCCATGTTGAGGCGCTCGTAGAAATAGCAGGCGATCACGCAGGTGGCCGGGACCGTGTACAGCACGGAGAAGACCCCGATGCGGACCATGAGTTTCTCCAGTTTGTCCGTGTTCTCGCCCCCCGTCTTCATCACCCTCCGGATGTGGAAGAGGGCCACGAAGCCCGAGAGGATGAAGGAGGTGCCGATGATGAGGTAACAGGCCAAGGGGACCAGGACAAAGCCGGTGAGGGCGTTCACGTCCATGCTGCCCACGTAGCACACGCCCGTCAGCTCGTCCCCGGCCACCCTCCTCATCACCAGGATCATGATGGTCTTGACCGCAGGGATAGCCCAGGCCGCGAGGTGGAAGTAGCTGCTGTTCGCCTCGATGGCCTCGTGGCCCCACTTCTTCCCCGCGGCCAGGAACCAGGTAAGAGTGAGGATGACCCACCACAGGGAGCTAGCCATGCCAAAGTAGTAGAGGACCAAGAAGACGATGGTGCAGCCGGTACTCTCCAGCCCTTCCTGGATGACGTAGAGCTGGCCGCTGTCCCTGTCGCAGGCGATGCTCTCCGCCCCGGCGAAGAGGCGGATGAGGTAGCCCACGGAGTAGACGCAGTAGCACATGGAGAGGAAGATGATGGGGCGCTCGGGGTACCTGAAGCGGGGAGGGTCGATGAAGAAGGTGAGCACCGTGAAGGCGCTGGAGAAAAAGCAGAGCACCGCCCAGATGGCCAGCCACACCACGGCGAACTGCTTGTCCGCCCGGCTCCAGTACACGTCCACTCCGGGCGTGCAGAGGGGCGCGCAGGACGAGCTCTTCTCCACGTGGTGAAACTTGCCGGGATTGCTGCAGCCCGAGCGGCCCAGGCCGTCCTTTGGGTGCTGCTGCTCCGGGGGGCTGGGGGGCCGCTGGGGCCGAAAGAGCGGCGGGAACATGCTGGAGCCCCGGGCCGGCTCGTCGGAGCCGTTGTTGGGGGCCTCCATGCACAGATAATTGGGATCGTTCTTATTGGGTAGCTTGCTGCAGTCCAACGAGTCGGGCCACTTGAAGTTGAACTGCTCCATAATGGGGGAGCACTTGAGCCGGGCCTGCTCGCACATGACCCGGCAGGCGGGGATGGGGGTGGAGACTTGCTCGGTGCACATGGGCGCATAGAGGGAGCACAGGAAGAAGCGGAGGTGGCCGTGGCAGCCGTACTCCACCAGCGGGGCGAACTCGTGGAGCTGGATGGCCGCCTCCCGCTGGTTCTCGTGGCCCATGAGGTTGGGCATGCGGGTCATGTTGTAGCCGATGTCTTTGCACATGGGGATCTCGATGGGCTGGCACTTGCCCTCTCCCGGCCGGTCGATGTCCATGGAGCTGATGGCCGTGCACGCCCCCACCACCTGCAGCACAACCCAGAGGCGGGAACCCAGGAGGCTCATGGCGGCGTCGGGTCCCGGGCGGGGGGCAGGGAGGGTAACAGCGGCCGAAGCGGCGGCGGCGGCGGCGGCACCCGCCGGTCCAAGAAGTCGGCACTGCGGTGCGCGGAGCCCCGTCCGGGCCGGCTCAGACACTCCGCCTGCCGCGCCGCATCAGAGCCCGAACTCCCGGAGCCGGGCTGCAGCAGATGCCCGCTGCACCCCTCGGCTCCTGCCCCAGCCCCGGCCGCAGCCCATGCCCGCCCGGGCCAGGGCAAGCGAGCTGTTCGCCCGCGCGCCGCGCCCGCCGCGCCGAGCCCCGAGCGCGGAGCTGAGCCCCGAGCTGCCTCCGCTGTGTCCGCCCGGAGGGTCCTCCGAGTTGGCCGGAGAGGGAGGGGGGAGGGGGGAGAGTGGAAAGGGAAGGGGGAACCCGCAGGCCAACCGGCAGGCGAAAACAAAGTTTGCAAACAATGCGGTGCGGAGGGAAAAGCCGGGCTGGATCCGGCGGCGCCGCTCCCAACTTACAGGCGCAGCAGCAAACTTTCCCGGCCCGCCGTCTGGCAATCGCTCCCTCCGGGTCTCCGGGCTGCGCGCGCGCCCAGGTGAGGCGAGGGTGGCGGCCTAGTAGCGTCCCTAGCCGGTCCGGGGCTGAGGACCGGAGAGCCGCCCCAGGCGCGGGTGACCTCGCTGTCCTTCGTGGTCCGGCTGTGCGCCGCCTGCGCCCCGCGCTCGCCTCCTCCGTCCGCGCTCCGCTGCGGCTCGGGCTGCTACTGCGGCTGCTTCTCCGCCTCCTCCTCTGGCCAGGGCTGGGAGCAGCTGTTTAGGGGGTTGCGTCCCGGAATAAGGAGAAGCTCAAACAGGGAAAGGGGGGGGGAAAGGGCCAAGTGGTGGCAGAGCCCGCCCCCCGGCCGCCCGCCCCGCCCCGCCCCCGCCGCTGCTTTGCATGAGAAAGCCTGCGCTGCTACGGGGATTAGGGCGCTGAGCCGCCCGGGACTCCCGCGGGCCGCCGGGCTCCTCGCCGCTCCCAGCCTCTCGGCTCCGCGCCGCGGGGATGCCGAGCCCCCTGCTGGGCGCAGGCCGGCGGGCCGCGGCGCTCTGTCTGGCCCGGAGTCTCGGGCCGCTCTTTGAATGGCCCGGCCTCTCCGCGCATCTCCTGCATGTGCCTCTGTCCATCTGTCTCGGGCTCTTTAGCCCTCCCTCCTTCTGTCTCAGTGTCTCTGCCTCAGTCCCGAGAACTGCCTCTGAACGCCCATCCCCCATCCCTCTCCCTTTCTCTGTCCCCTTCCCCCCCCACTTCCCCGGACCCCCCTGGGATGGCCGACACTGCCCCCAAGGGTCAGGGCTCCGAAGGGGGAGTGGAGTGGAGTTAGAAGGTGTTGCATCTCTCTTCCACGGCCCTCCCCCCTCCTTCGCTTTTATGGTGGGTTGGGGGGCGGAGGGCGCTTTCAAGGGGACGTGGGATTTGCTTTTTATAGCCCCGGCCATAAACCCCTGTGAGTTCCTCTCCAGGCTGGGTCCTTACCAGTCCCGGGCTCGGGCCTGGGGGGATGGGTTTCCTTTGATATTTCAAAGAGTAGAACTAAAAGGATGGGGGTGGGGTTCAAAGTATTGGGATTTGGGGGCCCGAACAGGCGAAATTTCAGAGACGACACCTCCTTCTCCAAAGAGGGGTTGGGGAGTGGTGGTGAGGAAATGGCAGGGTTATAAAGGGAAATTGTTCTTAAAAACAAACAAACAAACTGAGGAAAACGGGACTGGAATGGGGAGTGGTGACCACCGGACCACACCCACTGGTCCGCTCTTATCTCAGAAATGAATTTTTGCTAGGCTTACTCTTTTAAGTCTAAATCATCATTGTTTATAGTGTTTCCCTAGGAGGAATGCTTCCATACCGCTTCTTTCTCGGTTTCTGTTGCTGCAAGATGCGGCTGGAAGGAGGCCTGCGGACCACCAACTCCCTAAGTGAGCTCGGTGGCCATACATTGACCCGAATTAAGTTCATTTTGTTCAAAGGCAAGGATCGAGTTTCCCTGCCCCATTCACACCTGGCTCTCGTCCTATCCTGGGTCACTGCCACTTTTGTTCGGTGGCCATAGACAATCGCAGGACAGCTCCCCCCCCCCCCCCCGCCTCCTTTCTCTGCACTCCCCTTCCCATTCTCCCCCCCCCCCCCCACTCACTCCAGGGAGAAAGCTAGCCTCAACTAGACAATTTCTGAACTCCTAGGGGCTAAAGTCAACAGGCCAGATAAAGCCCTCGGGGCATCTTAGAGAAGTGGCCAAGGTCTCTCACGTTTTAGGATCCCTCCTAACAAGGGAAAGGGTCGGAATTCTCTCCGAAAGCTACAAAAATCCCACAAAGGCAAAGTTAATATCCCAGTAGTCACTCTCCCCTAGCGGCCCCCACCCCTCCATGACCCTTGGGGCTTTCTCCTGCCTGCTGTTAAAGAAGTAAAGTGACTATAGGAAGAAGGTAGTAATTCAGGCCTTCTGCAACCCTTAAGGAATGCTCACGCTATATATATGCAAAGAAAATACTTTGCTCAGTGAAAACATGGTTCATCACCTTCTATACTTCTCATTCTAGAAGATTTAGAGAGAAGGAACTGATTGGGAAGAGGTACATTCCCAGTTTTTTCCGGGAAGTTTCAGGAGTAGGGTATCTAAGAAAGAGCTGTCAGAGCACCTCCCAAAGTTTTTATTTTTTTAATTAAATTATTATTATTATTTTTGTTTTTGGTCAGAAAGACTCACATTGGCCAACTCCAAGACCACTGGCTGACTTCAAAATCACAGAACTTTCATGTTGTAAGGAACTGTAAAAGTTATCAAACCCCCCCTTTAAAAAAAAAAAAAAAAACAAATGAGGAAAATGACTTTGCACTCTCTTTTTGGTGTTCCATATAGGACATCCACACAAGGATTCCTGGTTTGATGTTAACTCATCTGCCCCTTTTATATAAACATCTCTCATTTACTTCATGTTCACACCCAGATAGTAATTATTTATGAAAATATTATGTAATATATATGTTTATGTTTATATTTATCTGCTCTACCTAGGTATATATCTATATCTATCTATCTACCTAGAAATTTTCACTTATTATCTTCTTTGATACTTATAGCCCAAGGAGCAAATCATTATAACCCCTTTGGGTAGATGAAAATAACTAAGGTCCAGAGATGGAGGTGATTTGCCTAAAGTTAAGCAGCCAGTGGCAAACAGAACCAACCAGTATTCAAACTCAGATCCTGGATCAATCCTCTCTGAATGGCTTATTGATTTGCTTCTCTAGGAAGCTGATTACAGAATGGGCATTTCAGTGTCTTTGGGAAATAATAATTGGTATGGATTTGCTGGGCAGGCTGCATTCACTTATACCAGATAGTGAAGTGGGAGATAAGGAAATAATTCAGACAAGACACCAACCTAAACTTGTAGTATCAATTCTAAGCATCTTACATCTCCTGAGAATAGCTATATGTTTAATAGAAATCTGTAGTTAGAGAGCAAATTTTCTTAAGAAGACTTGGGTTCAAATCTCATTTCTGACACATAGGTGCTTTGAGACTCTGTGCGAGTTATTTAGTTAATTATTTAAATTCAGGGCTTTGTTTCACAGGTTTGGCATAGTTTATGCCAAACTACTTCTGTGACAATAATGCAAAACTGCAAATCACCTGATCTCTATCATTTTTCATAGATGGGCACATTTTTCAAGAACCAAGAAATGTGTATTTTTGCTAAACCCTGATGCAAAAATGTACAAGGTAGTGGATATGCTTGCTTTCTGACTTTTTCTTTCCATGTAAGACCATTCAAGACAAAATTTTATTTCTTCTTCTTCACCTTACCTTCTCTTAAAGAAAAAAAAAAAAGTATGTGTATATACACATATATACACACACACATATACCTACACACACATATAAAACCGAACATCCTTCTTGCTCAGAGCTATGTAGGAACAATTTAGAAACATACCTCTGACTTTTTAACATTCAATTTGAATTTAGATAAGCACTTCCAATTAGAATTTGTAGAAAACGAGATGCATAAGGACTTTCTTGCCTGCCTGTTTCCTGTTCAACCCAGAAGAGCTAGGATCCAGCAAATGGGTCTTATAGACAACCAGTCAGCCAGCAGAGAGGCCTCTGAGAAATCAGCAACTGGAAGATACCTACCAATGAAAAGGGCCTTTTGATGGCTCCAGCTGAAAAGATATTGGATTTTATTTTTTTCCTGTGTGTGGGATTGGAGATGGGGGATTGTATGGAGCCGCCGGGCACCCCTGCTGCTTGGCCCAGGCCAGCCCGGCCCCCCTCTGGCAAATGTTATGGAGAATTGGGAGGAATTTTATGGCTGTCTTTTCCCTCAGCTCTTTTTTCTTTTGTCTTCTTTGAAGAATGACTTTAGACATTTTATTTACATATTTAACCACAGATGAAAGGGGGGAAAGAAAGCACTAGGGCTTGTCGTGGGAATAGCTATATGTTTAAATTAATAGAAATCTGATTAAGCCTCCAAAATGTTGAGCACAGGTTGTCGTTTTTAGTATTTTTTTTTTTTTTAAAGAGGAAACTTTATAATGGAACATGATTTCCAATAATGTGCCAGCTCCAGGAAAAAAACGCGAGTTTGCTACCTCCCTCTCTCGGTTCCAGTGCTTCCCTTCCCCCTCTTTCCCTCCCCCTCCCCTTCCCATTAACACATCCATCTGCCTTTCAGGCTGGCCAGTGTTCTCGGGAGAAAGTGAAAGATTAGGAAGAGGGAATGTTTCGGGAGAAAGAGGAGCAGTCCTCAGCCAGAAAGAGCTGTATCCCGCCAGAGAGTGGTAGGAAATAACCCAGATGTGGTTAATACTCTCAGTCCGCGTTGTAGCTCTGCCCCCGTTTCGGTTACAGTCTTGGGCAATTACTGGCCTAGCCAGGCCTGCCTTTGTGCGATGGGATTAAAGCAAAGGTTCTCCTAGGAGATAAAATGCAGTGACACACACTTTAAGCTTCTCGATTTCATCCCTCTCTTTCGGTCTGGCTTGACCCAGTCGCTGGCTCAGCGGAGGGGGCGCCGTGATGCTCCCTCTCACTAGGCCCTCGGAAGCAGAGGCGGAGAGAAAGCCCTGGGCTGGTGCAACACTAGCGGAAAACCAGCTGGGAGAAGGGATTGCATCCTCCCTCTGGCCCGGCGTGCCGGCCTCTTGGGGCTTTCCAGCACCGTATCCCAGTTACAAAGCACCGGTGCCGCCTGATTGAGTTCTTTGCTTTGCAATCCAGAGTCTCTTCTTCGTTTCTTCCCAGCATGTTGGAGTTGAGGAGCAGGATCGGAATTGGGGGGAGGGGTACTGCAAAGGGGAGTTCTTTAAACTCCCTTACTCTGCATGGAAAAGTGATTTCTTTTCTAACTGTTGATTTTCACACTCACTGTGGCTCCCTGGGTGTCCTTCCAGGGATGCGGAGTGGTGGTGGTGGTGGGGAAATCTCCCGTTCCTCCCACTCCCGAGTAGGGTCCCGGACAACGAAGTCCCTTCCCTCTATCATTTCCTCCTGATCCAGAAGCGCTTCTAATCTTGACCCTTCCTGAAATGGGTATCACGTCAAAACTCTGCGTGTGTGTGTGTGTGTGTGTGTGTGTGTGTGTGTGTGTGTGTGTGAACACCTTGTCGGCCTCCTCAGCCCTCTTCTGAAAAATGGAAGTGGCCAGCGAGCTGCCGAGCCAGCGCCGCTGCTTCAGCCCCATCTCAGCGGCTTTTTCCGGCTCTTTCCCTAACAGTGGGGTTTGAAATATGACCAAAGGTTCCACAGGGTGCATTAGTGTGAATTGCAAATCAGAACATTTCTTTAATCCCCCTTTCAAGGCCTGGCTTTGGATCAGTGGCGTCTGAGGGACTCCCCACTGCTTCTGGCGCAGGGGGAGCCATTCAAGGGGGCAGCTCCTCTCCACTATTCCCACACTCCCAAAAAACAACACCACAGACAGACACCCTCCAACTAAATTAGATTAAACTCCTTCCTTTCCACAGCACATTAGCCTTTTCACTGCCCGAGATTCATGATTCAGCGCCTCCCAATTTAAAGATACAGTATTGCTTTTTCTTTCCACAAAAGCATGATAAAAGCGGGACAATGCCAGCCTTATACGTAAGTACTTTCAAATTACAAGGACATTATCTGTGTAAAATATAGGCAGCCCTTAGCACATGCCCGTCCCAAGCACACACACACACGCAAATGAATCTTAGCGCGGCGACAGAACTAGTCCCAATAAAATATACATAAAGCCTCCGCCGCCGGCTGGAGCTGGGGCTGGGGCTGGTTGGGGAGCCTCGTTTTGAAACAGTCAAAGACATTCTAGATAATGAAACAAAAGCCCCACCATTGTTAGCATTTCCATTTCAAACAACGTCTCCGGGACAAAGACCTAGCTGGCGTTTATCTGATTTGGAATCACACAGAAGATGAGTTCAAACTCCAATCTTCCACCGGCTTCCTTTCTTCCTCTCGACGCTTTTTGGGGGGTGGGAGGTGAGGTTGGGGGGGTGGGAGGGAGGAATGTTTGTATATATTGATTTAATTACTCACCTTCCCATCTGTTTTCTTTCTCTTTTCCTCTCTTCCTCCCCTCCCCCCCACCAAGAGTCCCCCCTCCCTCAACTCTTTCATTCCTGAGAGGAAGAGAAGACACCATATGGGATGCTGGGCTCCCGCCCTTGTTATCTCTCCGATCGCCTCCGCAGGTGACAGAGACTCAAGGGACTTCGGGAAACCTCAGCTTCAGTGAGGGACTGGGGGGAACCGACCCTTCCGCCCTCCCTCGCCCCTCCCGCGGGCCCTATATCCGTTTGTAATAAACATTGCGCTGGATTAGCAATCAAAAGGTCTGGATTCAAATTCCAGTTGGGCTCCCCTATAGGATTATGAAGCAAGATCTCTGGAAAAGGAGTCTGTCCTCTAAGATCCCCCTCCTTTAAGTCAGCTTGATGTTGGATTAAGAATTGACGAGGAATCTGGTGATTCGGATTCGAATTCTCCTTTGGATGCTGAGTGGCCATAGACTAATCATTTTACCTTTTACGGGCCTCGGTTTCCCGATTTGAAAAATGAGCGAGAAGTTGGCCTAGCTAAACTCTGAAGTCTCTTTCAAGCCTTAAAGATAGGATCATGTGATCGCTAAGGTTCCTTGTGTGATTTCTGGCTGAAATTTGTTCTGCAGCAAGAAGATTCAATTAAATTTAACAAACATTTACTAAGCAACCGCTATGTAAAACCAACATCGGGGAATCCACAGACTTTATATCTATATCTATATCTATATCTATATCTATATCTATATCTATATCTATATCTATATCTATATCTATATCTATATCTATATCTATATCTATATCTATATCTATAGATATAGATATATGAAGGTGTGTGGGGGGGAGGAATATAACTTGTTCATATGGAAATAAAAGCCAACCATATACTAAGTAAAATGAAGGGAATAGTCATTAAAAGGGGAGGGGTAGTTGGGAAGAATCAAGAAAGAACTAATTGTGGGAAGGGGCACCAGAGCTTTTTTTAATTTTTTTTTTATTTTAAAGGAAATTAGTGATTTTATGAGGTCCAGAGGAGGAAAGACCAAAAGAGCTTTTCAAACGTGAATAATGATTGTTGACTTTTCTGTGATGATTTAAGGTTTACACAGCAATCTTTCTTCACTCAAGGAAGTACTAATGCTCATTCCATTTTGCTGATGGGGAAACTGAGAGTTATCCAATCTGGCTGTTTAAAGAACAAAAAGCTCCATCTCTGTGCTCTTCGAGGTCTCTCTGGTGTCCCAGGCCTAAATTCTCTTCCTCCTCCACTCCAACCATGGACTTTTGGCTTTCTTTAAATCCCAATTAGAATTCCACTTTCTAAAGGAAACCTTCCCCAGCCCTTACTTCCAGGACTTTCCATCACATTATTTCATATTTATTTCCTATTATCATTTCCTATTTATTCTGTATGTAGCTTGCTTTGTTTGTATTTGTTTGCATATTGTCTCCCCCATTAAGTTGCAATCTCCTTGAGGACAGGTACTGTTTTTGTATCTCCAGCACTTAACATAGTATCTGCTACATAGTTGGTGTTTAATAAATTATTGATTGATGGATGGAAGAAATAACTTGTCTAAGATCTTATAGTACCTCTGGGGATAGAATTCAAACTCAGATCTTCCTGGCTCAAAAATCACTGTATCACTCTATATCTACTACATCACTCTCTCTGCCATTAACTGGCATTTATTAGCTGATAGCGATGTGCCATGTATTGTGCTAAGTTCTGGGAATACAAATATAAGTAGAAAGAAAGAAAGTCCTTGACCTCAAGAAGGCTACATTGTAATGGGATAAGACACATAAAAAGGAAACAAAAACAGGGCAGTGGCTGGAGCAGGTCTGGAGTGTAGCCTGGATAGGAATAATGACGGCATCTAGGAGACATCATAGAATGCCTTCAAAAAGACTTTTCTTCCTGAGTTCGAATCCAGTCTTAGACTAGTTGTATGACCCTGAGCAAGTCATTTAGCCCTATTAAGCTCAGTTTCCTCATCTATAAAATGAACTGGAGAAAGAAATGACAAACCATTCTAGTGTCTTTGCCAAGAAAACCCAAAATGAGCTCATGAAACGTTGGGCACAACTAGACAACAAACAACTATGATGATGATTGGTTTAAATATGACTTCCTCTTTTGTAAAATTAAGGTTTGGGTCTAAAGGAGTTCCCTCTTCACCCCCATTTCTATTTGTCTCATTAGCTTCCCTATTTTCACTAGTCCTTCTTTGCCCCTATATAGCTTCTGTTGCTGAAGTAAGGAAAACACATGATGTCTCGATTGAATCCTACAAGAGATTTTTCTTAAAAAGTAGTTGGGATGGGGAGATGGGATGTGCCCCCATACCCCAAGGGATAAATTGTCTGTAACTCAGTTACAGGCTTCTGGTGTCTTTCATGAAGAGTTCAGGTTTCAGCCTCATATTTTATTTCACTAATTGAACATCTCATTTAGATAATTTTCTGTTGCTGGGCTCCTTATTTAAAGAGGATGTGTTAGTCCACTACAAGGTTCTTAAATGGATGGGAAATGAATAAGGGCTACTCCTCTGATCTTCCTCTAGTGTGGTGAAATAGGCTATAGGACTGGTATAAATGTTGTTCTTTCCATTAGGGATAACAGCAGTCCTCTCTCTCTGGCAAAGGCATTTTGCATTTTTGGCTACAACAGAGCTTCCTGTTTTGGAAGAGAGCATTAGGAGAAATCACCATAATTTTAGTGGCAGATTGGACCTTAGAGACCCTTTAGTCCAATTTAACTCTCTTCATCATTGTCAGCTGCTTCTCTTTTTGACTCTGTGAACCTTTTTTCTCTTTAGTGAATTCTTCCTGGAACATCTGTATTAGTTGAAAAAATTATTACATATATAGTTGAAATCAAAGGAATGAAATTTCTTTCTTGATCTCTGACTCTCAAAGTCTAAAAATATGCCCAAGGTCATTCTGAGAGTCAGTTACTGATGTGGAAGTAGAATCAGAGTCTTCTCATGTGTACCAAAACCAGTTCAAACCTGCTTGGGAGAGCCCATTGTTAAAATTTCACTGTGAGGTTTTACGTCACAAAATTTGGCAGACTACAAATTGGGGCTTGTTTATTATTATTATTATTATTATTATTATTATTTTGTCAAATATCTAGACATAAAAAAGTGATGAAGAAAATGGTAATAATATACATTAAGTTTAAAAGCGTCATCTACATTTCTTCCCTCCCCTCACCCCTTTTCTTTTTTCTCAAAGAGCTGGTTGTTAAATATTTACCAACACACACCCTTGTCTGACTCCTACTTCACTACTCTTTTCACTAGGCCATCTTTATAATTTATTATCAGACATTGCTTGAGTTAAAATATTTGGTCTTGAGAGTGACATTCTTTACCCTCAATGACTGTAGAAAAGCAAAGAATTTCATTCTGAAGGCCAAATATTTGTGCTCAAACAATGTCTGATAAGTGGTTCAGAATAATAATAAAGTTGCAGAATGCAGAATTTCTTACCATTTTTTGGTAGTTCATTTCAATTCAACAAATAACTAGTTGGTATGCGCTATTTGAAAGTCCCAGGACTGCTCCAAGCAGAATTCTACAACTCCCAAACAGATGACCAAATAGGCATCCCCTATCTGGCTGGCTGCATATTTCATCACCTGCTGGGAGCTGTCCTGATTTGGATACTTTTTAGAATTCTTGGCTCAGGCAGAGAGTGAAAGGTCATTCATTGTTTACTCTTTATGGTGGGAGTAGAAAGAAAGTGGGGCTAATTGGTCATAGAAGAATTATATAGATGGACCTAAATTCCTCTAGATCAGGACTTTGCCAACTATGGCCCATGGCAGCCTGCCTTCACTTATTTTTGCAAAGCTCTCAAGCTAAGGACTTCTGATTCTAAATCTAGCATCCTCTTCCTGCATCACACTATCAAAGCTGAAAGAAATAGAACACCTCTTTCTCCATATCCTTCCACTCTATCATCAGAAGCTCTAAGCCTTCACTGTTAACATAGGGACTTCATATTATGATATGAATATCTAAGTACCATGGAGAGCAGAATTTTTCTGAATTTAAAAAAAATGTGCATTTATAAAAAGAAAAATTGAAAAGGATGTCTTATTACACTCATATTGTGTTACCCAGTTAGTTTCTGTTCACTTCTAAGGTCTTGGCTCCTCTAAATCTGTCTTATATGTAGGAATCTCATTTTTATGATGATGAAGCTTTTAAACAATCAATTAAAGCTAGATGGTTCTTGAAAGCTTCCACCAGGACATATGTAGGGCTGTCACTTAGCAGGCAAGTGGAGGCAGTGTGGTCTCTCATAGATAACACTGGCTCCATTGTCTTTGGGAATGGACCAGGGGTAATATGCACATGTCAGTTTGGTGGGCAGGGTGCTTAAGTGGGTGTTTCTGAAACTGGAAATGTTAATACCTGTCAAAATCACCACCTACTCAGCCCACAGACAAGCTGAGACTCATGTACAACAGAGTGTCAGTAGGGTCACTTAGTCTGATACTTCTGGTGACTCGTAACCTCATCAGATGAGTCATTGATTTTTATTGATGACTTAAATAAAGACTTACATAGTGAGTTCATCAAATGTGCAAATGACACAAAGCTTCATAGGTGAAAACAATATACATGATGATGACATAATATAAACAAAAACAATACTAAAGGGCAGGCTAACTCTGAATCCCAGAGAATAATCGATCAAATATACATTTTTTTTGGGGGGAAGCCCAATGAGTGTGTATTTGTCAGATAGAATCTCTGCATCACTGATCTTGCTTAATTATTATTATTATTATTTTTGTTACAAGGGAGGTAAGGCCAATAATGAAGTACTTAGGATGGGGAAAAAAGGCATTAATGATATATAGATATGATATGTATTAGCTGGGATGGGAGCTAATATATTGGACATCAGAGTCAGAATTCACTGGCAGGCCAGAAATAATATAGAGCTAAATCTAATAAGAACTTTCTGGTTTTTTAAACTGATCCTGTGACTTCATTGGTTAAGGAATTCTCTGTGAGGAAACTTGACCTCCCCAAGTGCAGGTGGGTTCTATAATTTATAAGTATATTGAGTTGCTTGTCTAATGTCACACATTTAGTATGTCTGGGAGGTTTTTGTGATGCATTTTAATCTACATATTCCTGACTCAAAGATCTACTCTCTATCCACTGGATTATGTTGACTTTCTAGAGATAAAGAAATAATAAAGATAAATGTAAAATTTTGTACATGGGTTCAAAAATTAACTTCACAAGTGTTGGTTTTAGCTGATATCTACATTTACATAGTGCTTATTATGTCCTAGACACTAGACTAAGAGCTTTGCAAGTATCTCGTTTGATCCTCACAATAATTCTGGGAAGTGAGGGCTATTATTATCCCCATTTTACAATTGAGGAAACTAGAGCAGACAGAGATGAAACAACTTGCCCTAAGTCACACACA
The DNA here is from genome assembly GCF_048593235.1 of Sminthopsis crassicaudata. Taxonomy (NCBI): domain Eukaryota; kingdom Metazoa; phylum Chordata; class Mammalia; order Dasyuromorphia; family Dasyuridae; genus Sminthopsis; species Sminthopsis crassicaudata. Next base: position 40,749,375 of record NC_133617.1, on the reverse strand, counting down.
ACAAGCAAAATGTCTGAGGTCACATTTGAATTTCCATCTTCCTGACTCCAGGTCCAGTGGCAGATCTTTCTCTCTCTCCATACATACATACATACATATATATATGTATGTGTGTGTATAAATATATATATGTATAAATATGTATATACATACACACACACACACACACACACACACACACACATATATATATATATATATATATATATATATATATATGTAAAGAGAGAGAGAGAGAGAGAGAGAGAGAGAGAGAGAGAGAAAGAGAGAGAGATTCCATTGAAGAATTCCCTCTATCTGGAAGAATTCCAGGTATTCACCTGGAAACTTAGGTTCTTACAGTATTCCCTGGAGTGATGAAATGGTTCCATGGTTTACCTAAAGTTACAAGGCTAATACAGAGGCTAGACTTGAATCCTGGTCTTTCTGATTCTGGGGCTAGCTTGCTAGTCATTTTATCACCATATTTGTCTGACAAAATATATACAGGGTAAATTAAAAGGAATTCAGGAAGGAGAGCATACTAACAATTAGGCAATGAGAAAAGAAATTCCTTGGACAGGAGCACCCAGGTTGTGCTTTGAAGGAAGCTAGGGATTTTGCAAGGAGAAGGGAAAAGGAAGTGTGTTCCAGATATGGAAAACAGAACTACATAAAGATCTGGAGGAAGGAAATGAAATATATCAGTCAATGGGAGGATTTTTGTTTTTGTTTTTTTTAAGGATGGAGGGAAGCCCATGGGAGAACACAGTAGAAAAGGAAAGAATGAAGATAAAAGAAAGAAAATAATGAGTAGGGCAGACTCCAGGAGTAGGGTATGGGAACAAGGACACAAAATCAAAGCTAGAAGAAATGCTTACATTGATGGATTGAGGTCCCCAAAGAGGTGATGGAGCAGTAAGGAACAATGCCCTGCCCCTTACACTCTGAGACTGAAACAATGGAAGAGAGAATGGCTGAGAACCTAGGAAGATTTTGAGAGATAAAGGATTGGGATCAGGGAGCACAAAATAGTCATTGTGGTATAGGAGAAGAGTACTGGATTTGAACCCCAGACCTGAGTTCAAATCCTCCCTCAGACATATAACCAGTATGACCTTGGCCATGGTCAATCTCCTGGACTTTAGTTTCCTCATTTGTAAAATGATGGGTTTAGATTCAGAATCCTCTAAGGTTCCTTATGCTTTTAAATCTATGATTTTAGGATTAAATGCCTCAAACTTTTCATTCTAAAACTCATTTCCCATTCCCTAACTCCCATAAATCACTGCTTCAAATTTCTATTTCAAATTCCCCTATTTCTAACAATGACATTTTGCAGTCTCTCAGTCACTGCTACTGGTAATCTTATCTTTGGTACTCTTCTCCTTCCACTCAATCAAGTCTACCTGATGGCTTTTTCACAGTACCTCTCACATTAACTCCTACTTTTCTCCCAGATGGATATCACTTGAATAAAGCACCCACAATTTCTTATCAGGAAGTTTTCTAACCAAATTCCTCAACTCTTATTTCCCTCATAATTACTGGCTCACAGATTGTCTTATTGACTAAAGAATTTTTGTACTTCCTAAAACATCTTGCTTATATTTCTGCAAGTTGGTTGGTTGGCATTTTGGAGAGCAACTTGGAACTATGCCCAAAGGACTATAAAACTGTGCATACCCTTTGATCTAGCAATACAATTATTAGTTCTGTATCCCAAAGAGGTCATAAAAAAGGGAACAGGACCCATATGTACAAAAATATTTCTAGCAGGTCTTTTTGTGGTAGCAAAGAATTGGAAATTGAGGAACTGTCTATTAATTGGAGAATGGCAACAGGTTGTGATATATGAATATAAATGGGATACTATTGCATTATAAGAAATGATGAGCAGACAGATCTCAGAAAAACCTGAAAAGACGTGAATGGGTCTAAGTGAAGTAAGCAGAATCAGGATAATATTGTACAGAGTAACAGAAATACTAAGTGATGATCAATTATGATATATTTAGCTCTTTTCAGCAATAAAATGATCCAAGACAGTTCTAAAAGTCTCATGATGGCAAATGTTAAATGTATCCAGAGAAAAAACTATGAAGTCTGAATGAAGATTGAAGCATATAATTTTCACTTTTTTGCTGTGTTTTTTCTTTTGTCCTGCTTCTTCTTTCACAATGTGATGGAACATATTTGAAAATAAGTTTTATATGATTGCACATGGATAATCTATATCACATTGTGTGCTATCTTGTAGAGGGAAAGAGAGGGAAGGAAGGAAGAAAAATTAGAAACTCCAAATCTTTCAAAAACAAATATCAAAATTTTTCTTTACATGTAATTAGAAAAAACAAAATACTATTAAATAAAAAAGTTTGTTGTTTTTTATGCTCAAAGAGAACCAAAATTACATCACTATGTTGGGGTCAAGGTACAGCATGTCCAATTATGGATAATCAGAGCAATAGGAACTCAGACAGATGAGTACAGTCTATATGAATATTTAGGAGGGAGATGCCTCTAAATTTGCATATCTCACATTTCTACCTTCTCACATTTCCATCTGAATACTCTACCAATATCTCAAACTCCATAAACAGAATTCATCAATTCATTACCTCCCCCACTGATTACTGATGCCTTCCAAATGTTCTCCATTTCTGTTGGGAACACACAGAATGAGTCATCTATGTTTTGGGATAGCAGTCATTCCTTTTCTTTTTTAAACTTGACTTATGATTTATCTTTTTTTTTCTTTCTTCTTTTTTCCTCTTCCTTCTTGTAAGTATCTGAGGCTAGATTTGAACTTAGGTCATCTTGACTCCAAGGCCAGTGCTCCATCCATTGTGCCATCTAATTTTCTCTTAACTGTATATTTCCCCAAATTATTGAGGACCCCATGAGAGCTTTTATTTTTATGGGTTATACATATTATTATTTCCTATATTAGAACTTAGCATGTCTTTATTTTTATGAAAATGGTTATGATTCCATGGATCTCCTGAAAGAACCTTTGGGCCCTGAGAATCTCTGCCTTATGCTATGATGCCTCAGTCTTCCTTGACTTTTTTTCTCTTTTTCACGTATTCATTCAGCTTTGGAGTTATGTTGATTTAACCTTTACATCATTTCTTAAATATATTCCTTTCTCTGAATACCACCCTTAACACCTTTTAATTGGCCTCCAATCTATTCTTTAACAGCTCCCAGAATGATTTTCCTTAAGCACAACTTGACCACATTAAGCCTCTGCCCAAACCTGTTATGGTTTCCTATTACCTTTAGGATTAAATATAAACTTCTTAGCGTGGCATTTAAGCCTCTGTGCTGTGTGGCTGTCTCCTATATTTCCAGTCCTCTGTCATGTCATTTCCTTTTATTTATCCTTTGTTTGCTTAAAAAGACCAAGATTTTCCATTGCCTTTAAGGCCATCTCCAGTAGTCCTGATTTATATTGGGCCACTGGACCCAGATGGTTCCAGAGGAGAAAGTGAATCTGGTGACTTTGCCCAGCCCTACGTCACTTAAATCCAATTCACTTGCAAGTCATGAAATCACTTTTCTGATGTCATCGTCCTCTTCCAGAATGAAGGACAAACAACAACCTTCGGTCTATCTATATTTTCCTTCTAGCTCATCTACAACCATATTATCTCCCATCTGGGTGCATTCACACAATCTACCTTCCACTTATTAGGTCTGAAATGTACTGCCTCCTACTTCTACCGGTTGAAATGTTTCTCTTCCAGACCCAGATCCAGGCCCTTCCTTTTTCATTAAGCCTTTCCTAGTTCTTCTCCTTTCTCTTTCCAGTTAAAGTGTTATATCTCACTTCAGATTTTCTATAACACTGCCTTCCTTCCTAACTGCAGTTTTACTAATGGTGTGACATTGAAAAAATCATCTCATCTCTCTAGACTTTTGAATAAGGGGGTTGGACTAGACAGCCTCTGAAAATTCTTTTAGATCTGAATCAAGGGTCCTATGATCTTATTATCCATCTTTTAAAAAATAAATTATATATATTTTTCAATCAATCAGCAAAAATCTACTTTATTTCCCTCCCACCTTCCCCAAAGGAAAATAAAAAAGAAAAATCTTCTTATAAACATGTATAGACGAGCAAAAGAAATTTCCACATCAACCAAGTCTAAAAGAATATAATATATAATTATACATGTTCCTATATATTATATATATGTATATAAATATATACATGTAATCATCATTCATCATTCTGAGTCTTTTACTTCTCTATCAAGAAGAGAGGAACATTTCATCATCATTCCTTTGGAACTATTATCCACATTTTCTCTTTATCTCTACCCCATTTCCTATGTCCATGCAATATTCTTCCTCAATCATTATCAGATTGTAAGTTCTGTCAGGGCTAGGACTGCATTGTTTATCATCATTGTGTCTCCTAATGCTTAGCAAAATGCCTTGTATAGAAAGGCTCATAAGATACTTATTGATCTTAGTGTCTAGTATATAATCAGTGCTAATTCATTGTGGGTGATGGAATTAAATCAGTCATGTTAACTCTGGGCTGCCAGCTGTACATTTGAATAAAGACATCCACCAGGCAAGTGAAAATTTCATCCTGAAAATTATGAGAGAAGTTGATGGTAGAGATAGATTTTGGGACTTATCCACATAGAGAAGAGATTGTAGAAGAGAAGAGCTCTTGGAGGGAAGAGAGATGGGAAGAGGAGGATAGAGAAAAGAAAAAGGGGACTAAAGAAATAGTATAAACTTGATGAAAACTATTTTGGAACTGGTAGAAAAAGAGGATAGTGAAAGAGACAAAAGTTCTAGTCAGAGAATTAGAAGAATATTTAGTTCTGCAGTCAAGGAGGATGGATTTGAAAATTAGAATGTCATAAATGATATTCAAAAGAAAAGGTTTGGTGGAGTTGCAGTGAGTAAGAGTCAGATTGCTGGAGGAGACAGCTGGAAGCAGTAGTGATTGGAAAGGTCAGAAAGACAGAAAGAGAATCAAAGGATTCCTGATGGGTAATAAGGCATGGTTGAAATCAATGACCATTCAGTTCCATCCCAACTAGAGAGACAAGTCAAAATGGGAATAAAAGACAAAAGACATTAAGAAAATTATGAACAAATTTATCTGAATGAAGGAAGATGAGATGAGAATTAATAAGGCTTGTGGTTAGACAAGGGAGTTTGAGAATTCAAGATACAAAATTAGAGCAGTTTGAATTATGATGAAGTCTTAAATTGGGTCCTTTCCAGTGAGTAGCTGAAGTAGAGTGGAAATGTATATCATAAAAATTCAGAAGGGAAAGGGTTAGGAAACCAGGAGCAAGTCTCGCCCATCCTTCAAGACTCAATTCAAGGGCTACCTCTTCTAGGAATTCTGCTTTGATTCTAGCAATTGAAAGTGATCTCTCCCTTCTCAAATTTCTTATAGGCCTTTGGATTTCTTCATGATATGTTTATGGGATCATAGATATGAGACCTTTTTAAAAGTTTTTTAAAATTAATTTTATAATTATAACATTTTTGACAGCTCATATGTGTGGGTCATTTTTTACATTATCCCTTGCACTCATTTCTATTCCAAATTTCCCCCTCCTTCCCTCTACCCCCTCCCTTAGATGACAGGGAGTCCCATACATGTTAAATATGTTATAGTATATCCTAGATACAATATATGTGTGCAGAACTGATTTTTTTGTTGCACAGGAAGAATTGGATTCAGAAGGTAAAAATAACCTGGGAAGAAAACCAAAAGTGCAAACAGTTTACATTCATTTCCCAGTGTTCCTTCTCTGGGTGTAGCTGATTCTGTCCATCATTGATCAATTAGATCTGAGTTAGATCTTCTCTTTGTTGAAGACCATAACTTATTCAGCCATTCTCCAGCTAATGGGCATCCACTGCAAAGAAGGCTGCCACAAACATTTTTGCACATGTGGGTCCCTTTCTCTCCTTTAAGATCTCTTTGGGATATAGGCCCAGTAGTAACACTGCTGGGTCAGAGGGTATGCAAAATTTGACAGCCCTTTGGGCAAAGTTCCAAATTGTTCTCCATAATTATTGGATTAGTTCACAGTTTCACCAACAATGTATTAGTGTCTCAGTTTTCTCATGTTCCCTCCAACATTCATCATTGTCTTTTCCTGTCATCTTAGCCAATCTGAGAAGTGTGTAGTGGTACCTCAAAGTTGTCTTAATTTGCATTTCTCTGAACAATAGTGATTTAGAGCACCTTTGCATGTGACTAGAAATGGTTTTAATTTCTTCATCTGAAAATTGTCTATTCATATCCTTTGACTATTTTGATTGGTATGGCACTGAATAGCAAAATTGTCAGTACTATTTCTATTGTGCCATGCTGCCTTCCTATGTGTTATAGTCTAATTAATCTTCCAGTTATTTATATATAAATATTGAGTCTTCAGTAAAAGGCAAGGCAAGGCAAGAAGCATTTTAAAAGCACTTACTATGTACTAAGCATTGTGCTAAGTGCTGGGGAATACAAATCAAAGCAAAAAGACAATCTCTTCCCAGGCCCCAGTTCCCCTGCTTACTTTCTAATGAAGGAAGACAAAAAGGGATTCTGGATTTGGAAAGGGTTTTGGGGAAGACATGATGCTAAAGTCTGGAAGATCTGCCAACCAGGAAGGTAAGGAAGATTGGCCAGTCTGGGATGCTTCCCAAAATGGAGGCCCTAGGAAAAATCCACTAATTGGAGAAGGGACCTAGCACAACAGAAGGATATGTAGGATGAGAAGATGGTACATGGTATTGAAGTCTGGAAAATTAAAAGTCTAAACTTGAGGAGCTTGATGATATTTATTTCATTATTTCATGATGAGGTATTGAGATGCTGCAGTGGATAGAAGCTTGGCCTTAAATTCAAATGACCAGAGTTCAAATCCAGCCTTAGAAACTCACTAGTTAAGTGATGCTGGGCAAGTCACTTAATCACTTATGTGTTCCAGTTTCCTCATCTCTAAAAATCGAGACAATACTAGAACCTCTATTGCAGGGTTCTTTTGAAGATCGAAAGAGATAATAATTATAAAGTGTAGAACCTGGAATATAGTAGTTCCTATATAAATATTAGTTATTATTACTATTATTTTATCCGTAGTGTGGCAATCTGGACCTTAAAATCATCTATGATTCCTTCCTATCTTTCCAATTTTGTTTCATGTTTTTATTGTCTAATTCAACAACATTGGTCTTCTTGCTTGTGTTTTCCACAAGTCACATTTCATTTCCAGATACTATCCTTTGCACTGGGCATCCCCTATGCTTGCAATGTTATCATGACTTACTTCCCTAGATTCTTTCAAGAATTGGTCCAAATTTTACCTTCTGTAGGAGACCTTCCTTGGCTCCCATAGGTGCTGGTGTATTCTCTTCAGGTTATTTTCTATTGCTCTGAATTGATATCTTTCCCATCAGACTGTAAGCTCTTTGAGGGCAGGGATTGTTTTTGCCTTTCTTCCTATCTCTAGTGCTTAGCACAGTGCCTGGTACATAGTAAGTGCTTATTAAATATTTATTGATTGACTGGCTAGACCTTATATCCATAAATATTCATTGAATTAGAAGAATCATCAACTTTAATGTTGAACTCTTGCATGTACAATGCATTTAATATTCATTAAATTAAAGAATAATTGAATTGAATATAAGATTCTCTTTCTTTCTTGTATTTAAACATTTTATCTCCACAGAGGGAATTTCCTCATTGGAATCTTCTCTTTACCAGTGAAATTATAGGTTAAGTTCCTGTGTCTGTCCCTAACCCTAGTGTCTCAAACATTGCTGTTCTTGTTAAGGCATTTCAGTCATATTCAACTCTTTGTGGCTCCATCTGGGGTTTTCCTGGTAGAGATACTGCAGTGGTTGGCCATTTCCTTCTCCATTTCATTTTACAAATGAGGAAACTGAGGCAAATACAATTAATAAGTGTCTGAGATTTGAACTTAGATTTTCTTAACTCTAGGTCTGATGCTCTAGCCACTGCTCCTTCTAACTCCTCTCCTGACATACAGTAGGTGCTTAATTAGGTGGCTGTTCAATGAATGACATCCCCATGTATGACGGTAGGGGACCAGGCCGTGAGGAAAGCAGATCCGAGAGACATTTCACTGAAAAGCTAGCAGGGAGATCTGTGGAAATTGCAATGGCTGTAAAATTCAAATCCCTTTGATGTGGTTTATTTAGCAAGGCAGCCAGAAGTGACTGTGAATTGAACCTTCTTGTTGCCAGCCAAACCTTTGAAGTGTAGGTAGGGAAAAGACCAACTGGTGGGGTTAGGGTGTTAAGTCAGATGACTAGGAGGGCTGGGTTTGTGCTGTAGCTGGGGACCTGCCCTGCAGCCTGGAGGAAAGAGGGAGAGAAAAATCAGAGACACAGTAAAGATTGCTGTGAGGAAATAGTGATGAAATAGGGCAAAGCCTTTACCCTCAGGGGGCCCTGTCCTGTTTCTGCTGTGTACCAGGCAGGTGACATCCCATCAATCCATCATTTCCTTGTTCTGAAAATCAGTTGCTTCATCTATAATAGGAACAATCATATACTATCTGCGTTAGAGTTTGGGGAGTTGGGTTCATATGAGAATGTTTTGCTGGAAGTAATAATGCGTGCCTGAAATCCAGCTACTGGGAAGGCTGAGGCTGGTGGATTGCTTGACTTTAGGGCTTCTGGGCTGCAATGGGAATATGCTAATTGATGTCTTCACTGAATTCAGCATCAGTATGGTGAATATCTGGGGATGAATGGCTACTAGGCTACTTAGAGGAGTATCCTGACTCAAGTTGGAAAGGGGAGATCAAAGCTTCATGCTGACTACCGAAGGGGATCAACCCCACCCAGCCTGAGGGAAATGGGGAGATGAATGAGAGACACACACACACACACACACACACACACATACACACACACACACACACACACACAGAGACACAGAGAGAGACAGAGACAGAGAGACAGAGAGAGAGGAGGCGAAAGGAGGGAAGGAGGGAAGAAAGAGAGAGACACACATAGAGAGATGGGGAAGACTAAGAAGAGAAAAGAGAGAGAGTGGAAGAGAGGGAAAGAGAGAGAAAGGAGAAAAGAGAGAGAGGAAGAAGATGGATGGGAGAAATGTTTTATCAATAGGATCAATGAAAAAGAGAATATTAAAAGCACTTTGCAAATTACAAGTGTTATAAAAATACTGGTCATTACTATTAAGAGAATAATTGGTTTAATGCCTTAAACACCACTGAATAGGATGTTGACTCTAGAGTCAGAGGATATGGGTTCCAGTCCTGCTTTTGCCACTTACCACCTGTGTGACTTTGGACAAACCATATCCAGTCTCTAGAGTTCTGTAAGGTGAGGTGGTTGGACCTTTTTCTAGTCTTAGAGCAATGACCCTAATAAGTGTATTCTTGCTATCTTAAATTCGTCCTGTGGTAATGTAAGCCTTTGCTTATCCCTGGTGGGGTCAGCTATAGTTTAGTTAGGTGAGTCTCGAGTTTATAGGAAGAATGAAGCCCTGGGCTCCAACCTCAGCTATGAAAATGACATAGCTGGGAAAGTGAAACTCTCCCTTGCTTGTTTTCCCCGCCTGTGAAATGGGCATAATTATATGTACAGGGCAAATGCTCTGAAGTTTAATTACCATTTGTGAAGCATTGTGAGATTGCTGTAAGTGGTCAGAAGACCCAGGGAGAGGTTCTCACTATGATCTTGTCTCAGGTTCTACAATCCAAGCCAAGCAAAAGTGAGTCACCATGGTTGACAGATCCATGAAAGATGGTTAACATAGCCACGTTCTCAGAAACCCAGGTTTCAAAAGGGACTTTGCTCAGCATGTTTCTGAGACCAGCTGGGTGCACTGGAGGAAAAAAAAGGAGGAATTAAGAAGTCTTGATCCTGTTTCCCCAAGGTCATGCAGCTGATGGAGCAGGAATATTCCATGCATAAGGGACAATCAGTACAAAAGCATGGGGATGAGTGATGATGGGTTGGTTCTCTTGGAATGTCCAGCATGTATGACTGTCCTGGAACATAGCAAACATTTAATGAATTCAAATTGACTCGCAAGAAAATGAGATTCCTCTAGAGAGCTTTAGTTCTTTTTTTAATATATATTTTTTATTTTTTTTTATTTTATTAATTTTATAATTATACATTTTTGACAGTATATATGCATGAGTAATTTTTTATAACATTATCCCTTGTATTCATTTTTCCAGATTTTCCCCTCCCTTCCTTTACTCCCTCCCCTAGATGACAAGCAATCCCATACATTTTACATGTGTTACAGTATAACCTAGATACAATATATGTGTGTAAATCCCATTTTCTTGTTGCACGTTAAGTATTGGATTCCAAAGGTATAAGTAACCTGGATAGATAGACAGTAGTGCTAATATTTTACATTCACTTCCCAGTGTTCCTTCTCTGGGTGTAGTTGTTTCTGTCCATCGCTGATCAGCTGGAAGTGAGTTGGATCTTCTTCATGTAAAGATATCCACTTCCATCAGAATACATCCTCATACAGTATCATTGTTGAAGTGTATAATGATCTTCTGGTTCTGCTCATTTCACTCAGCATCAGTTCATATAAGTCTCTCCAAGCCTCTCTGTATTCCTCCTGCTGGTCATTCCTTACAGAGCAATAATATTCCATAACATTCATATACCATAATTTACCCAACCATTCTCCAATTGATGGACATCCATTCAACTTCCAGTTTCTAGCCACTATGAAAAGGGCTGCCACAAACATTTTGGCACACACAGGTCCCTTTCCCTTTTTTAGTATTTCTTTGGGATATAAGCCCAGTAGTAGTATGGCTGGGTCAAAGGGTATGCACAGTTTGATAACTTTTGGGGCATAGTTCCAAATTGGAGAGCTTTAGTTCTTTTCCTTTATGGGAACTTGTATTGGAGAACTTAGAAAAGGAGATGATAGTTTGGAACCTGTAGGTCTTGGTTTATTATAATGGAAGAAGAGGGTTACAGAATATGGGAGGCCATAATATCTCAATGAAAAGTGATTTATTTCAATAATGAGCAAGCAGATTTCAGAAAAACCTAGACTTATATGAATTGATGCTAAGTGAAATGAGCAGAACCAGGAAAACATTGTACATAGTAACAGTAACATTGTATATCATACAATAGACTTAGCTCTTCTTACAATGATCCAATGCAGACAATTCCAAAAAGACTTGTAAGGGAAATTGTTATCCATATCTAGAAAAACAAACAAACAAACAAACAAACAACTATGGAGTTTGAATGCAGATCAATGCATTCTCCTTTTTGTTTTGTTTTGTTTTGTTTTTTGCTGTTTTTTTATTTTGTTTTATTTTTTCCCTTTGTTTCTTCTTTCACAACCTGACTAATGTGAAAATATGTCTTTACATGTTTGCATGTGTGTAATCTATATCAGATTGCTTGTTGTCTTAGGGGGAAGGGAGGGAGGGAGAGAGAAAAATGTAAAATTCAAAATCTTATAAAAATGAATGTTGAAAACTATCTTTATATATAACTGAAAAAAAATTAAAAAAATTTAACAAAAAGAGGTCATTAATTTCATGAATCCTGGCCCATTCATCACAAAACTTAGGGCTGGAAGGGATTTTTGAGGTTATCTAGCTCAGTGCTATCAAATTCAATTAAAAAGAAGGGTTGTTAATTCTTACATAAAAATCCTTGCAGGCCACACACCAACTTGGTTTTTAAAATATGTTATCTATAGTTTTTTTTGGCTTATTTTCTTAAATATTTTCCAATTCCATTTTAATCTGGTTCAGACTACAAGAGACTGTCAAGTATTTGACGTCTCCATTCTAAACCAATTTTCCTCATTTCACAAAAGAACATAAAATCCAGAGTTTGGATCACTTGTTCAAGGTCATAAAGAATGACCTTTCCTTCTTTTCCATGGCAGTTACCCAATGATTTTTCATTTCTTCCACAAACATTCATTATGCAAGAACCCCGTGCCTAAAATGGTAGAGATCCGAAGTAAAGACAAGACTTAATATCTGCCTTCATGGAGCTTATAGTTCAGAAATGGGACATGCCCTCTCATGGATGACTGGTCACTGAACTCAGGGTTGACATTGTATGGCAGATCTATTTTCCTTTGACACCAAAGGAAATAATTTGTGCCTAGGAATGATGTTTCTTGTTCACAACCCTATCCTGACCAAAGACTTGGAGATATACCTAGGGATGAGGTAGGAGGAGGAGATGGGGGCAAATCGATGACCAATGTTTGCTGGACACCATTAGGTTACAAACCCAACTAGGAAATTCTGCTCTATCTTTTCATTTCTTCCTGAGGTTAAGAAGAGGGAAGTCAAAACTCTTGGGTGCTATACTAGACTCTGATATGTGAACTAGGTTACTTAATCTTTCCTTCCCTAATTAAATCATGGGTCACTGGGCAGAGCCTGGGGGGTCATAGTGGCCTTGGTGGGAGATAACCAATGAATATTTGTTATTTATGGTTTCATAGAAGAATATGGGACAGTAAAAACTTCCAAAGTGAAATGGTCTTGACTGATGATATAGGGAAAAAATTTTATCCATTTAAAAAGCATTGATTAAATACTTTATGCAAGGTAAAAAACCCCCAAACAACAAAGCAATCAAACTTTTTCCTACCTTCCAGGAGTTTACATTCTAGTGGAATCTTGGCATTTCTTAATTTTCTTTCCAAAGCTCTCATCATTTTTTGATACCCTCAGGGAGCAGGGTGACTATTTGCAAATCAGGCCAGCTCTCATCGGTCCAAAGTACCTTTTTATATAAGTCCTTAATAAATCTATTTTAATCAATCAATGAATTCCATTCTGATGTGAATATATTGCTCCACCTGCCTTTTTCCTTCCTCATCATCACCTGTTTCTCTCTGCCTCAGCCTTCAAAGCCCATTTCTCTTGAGAAATCTTTTTTCATTAATTCAGCCAATCTAGATTTTTCTCTTGTCTGAACCCTAGAATTCTAACTAGGAATATTGGTGTCTGAAAGATATTTTCTTAAGGGGGGTATAGAGGGCAATCTGGTACTATTGTGTGTAAGGCAGTTATATTGAAGCAAAGTGTATATGTGTGTGTGTATTTGTGTGTGTGTGTGTGTGTGTGTGTGTGTATGTGTGTGTGTATTCACACATGCTCATATGGGCTGGCAACTTGAAATGGGAAACCTTTATGGTATAATCATATTGGGCAACCTCTGGAAGTAGTGAAGGAAGATGGTATATGTGTGTTTGGAGGGATGGTACAGAGGAGACAGGACAGGTATTCAGGCTAAGTGTTTTCGCATGACAAGGGATTCTCAGGGGACTGGGAAGCACCATCAATGAGCAAGGAAGAAGCATGCCTCCCGGAAATTTGCACCTTGGTGCAAAGTCATCTTCATCTCTCCTTAGTTATGACTACTCTGAGCCTCATCTTATCTCTCTTAATTTTATTTTTCATTTCTTTCTAATTGTTCCCTGTGACTACAATTTGATATTCTGTTGCCTGTGTGTAGGAATATCAGCTTGCCCACCCCTGGGATTCTCCACTTCTGGAGGAGTTCCCTCTTCTGAGGTCCCTGTCTGACTCCAATACTTCCACGTCCTTTTTTAAAAAACACAAGTGTATTTTGTCTTTAAAAAAACCCCTCATTTTCTCAATTCCCTTTTGAATTAAGTGTTTGGACCCAGTATGTTTATGAACAAATAAAGGAATGCTCTTTTGAAATAGGTAGCAGGGAAGTCATGGCCCTTTGCAGACTCAGCTTCAGTCTTCTTTAAAATCAACCTGTTTACACTGGAATTGGACTCAGCTGAGACCTAGTTTTGGCTACATGTGACACGGACCAGCTATTTGATCCAGAGTGAGTCATTTAATATCTCTGGACCTCAGTTTCCTTCTTCAATAAAATGAGAATAAGAATATTTGTAATAATTGCCACATGGGATTGATGTGACAGTCAGATGAGATAATTCATGTAAAATGCTTTGTAAACCTTTAAAAAAACAAACCCAACCTTGTTGATTCTGTGGCGTCTGGAAGGAGGAGGCCCAGTGGAAATCAGAGCAGGGTGTATTGGCTGTGTATTTGGACCGTGTGTGATGTGGGAATGTGCTCCCAGGGTGATGATTGTTTTGTTTCTGAAAGGTGATGCAGGTAGGAGTAATAGAAGGAATCCTCCCAAAGGGGCAAACTATGCCACTCAAGCCAGCATATGCAAGTATTATTCTGAAGCAACTGCTCAGATTCTCAGTGGATGTTTGTCAGGTTCTCCTCTGACAAGATCATCGGAGCAAAGGCTCATGGTTTTAGAGCCAGCTGGGGTCTTGATGGCCATTGAGCCCAAAGTTCTAATTTCATAGGATACATACACACATGGATGGTGTATACACCACACACACACACACACACACACACACACACACACACACACACACACACACACACATATATATATGTATATATATATGAATGTTGTATAAATGTATATGTATGTGTATATATAACATATATATATATACTTTATATAGGTATATATATGTATATAAAGTATACTTTATATATGTGTGTATATATGTATATATATATATACTTTATTATACACACATATACAAATACATATATACACAAATACACATGCATACATTTCTCTATGATTCACTTGGGTTTAAATAACTAGTTCAAGTGTCTGAAGTGAACTTTGAACTTATGCCGTTCTAGGTTCACATCATGGCTACAAGTTGATGTCTTATGTTTGCTTGCCTGCCTAGAAGCGCTCAGACCTTTTTTTAATTTTTTTTTTAAACAAAGGTTTTTGACTGAAAAACTTTTAATATAATAAAGACTTTTTGGTTCATGATTTATTTATGAGTCCACAAGACAGATTGGGCTTTGACTTCACTACCAGGGTCAGATGGGTTACTGAAAGCATGGAGGTTTGTTTGGCTTTTTGAGGAAGGACCAGAAGGTGGGAGGATGTTTGAACCTCCGGAGCCCAGCCCTTAGACAGGATGGGCAGGTTTCTGAAGGTGAGGGAAGATACGGAGACAGAGAATTGGAAAATCTTACCTAAGAGCCCCTAGTCACTCTGTATCAAAGTTGGGATAGGCAGCCTGGATCACTGAAATACAACTAAGGCTTCATGAATTAGCTCAGCGAAATAGCTGTCAATGATGATAATGATATGATGAAAGCAGGGTAGTGACCTGTCCCAGAACTATTTCTATTTGAGCTTCGTTGAGCATAATAAGAGTAATTTTTTTGTAATAATAATGTAAGGGTGATATGTGTGTGTGCATTGTTATGGATTACAGCAATGATGATGATAATAATAGCCAACTATTACCTTTTTGTTGTTATTGAGTCATGTCCCCATTTGCAGTTTTCTTGGCAAAGATATTGGAGTGATTTCCCATTTCCTTCACCAGCCTATACCAGCACTTTGTAAACAAAGCACTTCTGGAGACTTAATCTCATTTGATACTCATGATAGCTTTTTCCAATGTAAACTACTTGAGGGAAGAGATTGTCTCACATTTGTGTTGTTATCCTTTATTGCTCAGCCCAGTGCTTAGAATAGTTGTAGCAGCTAGGTGGCCCAGTGGATAAAGTGTTGGATCTAGAGTCAGGAAGACCTTCAAATCTGGCCTCTGACACTAGCTAGCTTTGTGACCTTGACCAACTCACTTAATCTCAGTTTTCTCATCTGCAAAATAGGGATGATAATAGCTCCTCCCTCCCCAGGATTGCTATGAGGATTAAGTGAGGTAATAATTGGAAATTGGAAAGCACTTAGCACAAAGCCTGGTACACAGTAGGTGCTATATAAGTGCTAGTCTGAGAAGTATCAGGAAATGTTTCACAGGAAGAGGAGAAAACTCAAGTTGATGTAAGGGGATGATATTTTAGGTATAAAGCTAGGTGTGAACAAAATTACAGAGATAGGAAAAAGCAAGGGATGATGGAAAGTAATTTGAAATGAGACTGGGAAGACTGTGGAAGGTTTTAAATGTAAATTTAAAGAGTCTGAACTTGGAGGATAATGGATGGTTTTTGTATAGAAAACTGGAATCATCAGAATTGTATATTATCAAGGTTACCCTTACAATTGTGTACAGGATGGCTCAGAGAAGAGGTGGAAATATGGGGTAAAGGAGACAAACTAGGAACCTATTACTATAGAATGGGTCAGAGATGATGTCCTAGATTTTAATGGGGGAGGGCAGCGGGAATGGAAAATCAGGGCTGATATCCCTGGCTGATGAATCACATGCTATGAAATTCCTTCAGTTCCTTATCTGTGTGATGAGGAGTTGAATGAGATGGCCTCTAGTATTCCTTTAAGCTCTGTCAAATGTTCAGATCTGAATTTGATATGGAAAGACTAAGGGAATTTCATTGTTGGGAGTGGAAAGTACTAAACAGCCACTTTCCAAAAAAAAAAAAGAAAAAAGAAAAAGAAAAAAGAAAAAAAAAAGGAAAAAAACCGCAACCTACTCTGAAACCCAAACCAAACTCTTTGTCTTTCCATCTTAAACTAATGCCTTTCCCTTCCAGTCTTAGGCTCTATTATAGGAGCTGTTTTGTATTAGAAAACCTTGTGTTTTTCATTTCTAACCCACCACCCAGCATTTGCTACTAAAAGATTTAGGATGAAAATTCACCTCCTATGACTCTCCATCTTTCACAAGGACAAAGGCATTTGTCTGTTCTGGGCTTACCATAAACACAACTGGAAGCAATCTAAGGAGCCATTGGGATCCGGCAGGAGGGTCTGCTGAAAAATGCAGGGACAAATACTTTTCTTCCTGAGTTGATTTTGAAGACTAAGTATTTCTAGGTTTGTTCTTTTCTAAAGAAACCAATTCTAAGGGGTATTTGGTAAAATAATGGACCATAGGAAGTTTCTTTTAATTCAGCAAACATTGAGCAAATCCTATTTGTGCAGGGCCTAGCACACGTTAGGTATTAACTAAATGCTTATTGATTGTCAGCGAGTAAAGGCATAATAAATGTTTGATGATTAATTACAAGGTAGGAGTCCAGAATCATATGAAGAGAGGAGACATATACAGAGAGAGAGAGAGAGAAAGAGAGAGAGAGAGAGAGAGAGAGAGAGAGAGAGAGAGAGAGAGTGACAGAGAGACAGAAAGAAACAGAGACAGAGAGAGACAGAGAGAGACAGAGACAGAGAGAATTGGGGGAGGGAGGGAGAGAGGGAGAGGGAAGGGATAGGGAGAGGGAGGGAGGGACAGAAGGAAGGAAGAAGGGAGGGGAGAGACAGAGAGATAGAGATAGAGACACACACACAGAGGCAGAGAGACACACAGAGACACAGAGAGAGAGAGAGACAGAATCAGAGAGAGAGAAGTAAAGAAAGACAGACACAGAGAGAAAAGCAAAGAGGAAAGCAGAGAGAGAAAGAGGGAGAAGTAGAGAGGAAAACAGACAGAAATACACAGAGAGAGAGTGAGACAGAGACAGACAGAGATAGAGAGAAAGACAGAGACAGAGACAGAAAATCAGAGATAGAAACAGAAAATAGAGAGGCAAAGAGACAGAGAGACAGAAAGACAGAGGCAGAGACAGAGAAATAGAGAGACAGAGAGAAAAGCAGAAAAGACACATACACAGACAAGAGAGAGACAGAAAGACAGACAGAGAGACAGAGAGACAGAGACAGAGAGAGACAGAGAGAAAGAGAGAGAGACAGAGACAGAGAGAGAGAGAGAGAGAGAGAGAGAGAGAGAGAGAAAGAGAGAGAGAGAGAAAGAGAGAGAGAGAGAGAGAGAGAGAGAGAGAGAGAGAGAGAGAGAGAGAGAGAGAGAGGAATGTTGTGAGGAGGAAGAGTTTGGGGTGTAGATTCAGGACCATAGGATTAAAGAATTGAGGTTGTAGAAGATCTCGAAGTCCATCTAGCCTAACCTCATTTTACAAATGAGAAAACGAAACCTAGGGAAATCAAGTGACTTCTACAAGATAATACAAACATTAAGTGTAAAACTGAGATTTGAATTCAGGTTCTTTGACTTCAGATACAGAGATCAATTAGATGACAGTTAATCTCAGTGTTGCATTAGTAGCCAAAGGAAACTGAGGTAAGCTCTTCAGGGAGCTGGTAGTCTGTAGAGGATGTGTGGAAATACAGCGACAAGAATCCTGCAGAACAAGAATGCATCTGTGGGATGGTGGAAAGGAAGGGGACAGCATTTATTAAGCACTTGTATGCCAGGCATTGTGCTAAATGTTTCACAAATATGAGAAGGCAGAGCAGAATTTCTTAGAAATAAAGATAAACTGAGATTGGCGCTGATTAATGGAATATTCATATCCGAGAGGAGACCATGAGTTTGATCAAGACACTATTCGGAGTGCCAGAGACAAATAATGAATATATATACAGTCCCTACCCTTAAATATTTTGTTATAATGGAGAGTATGACAAGATACCCAAAGAATTTGTTAGAAATCTATTTTCCTTAAAGTAGTAATAGTCTGTGTTTTATTGGATGTAATCCTACCTGAAGGCAAGGCATTATCCAAGTTATCCAAGATAACTAAATAAAACATCTGTTGCAAGATTCCACCTGTGCAAAAATGTTTATAGCAGCTCTTTTATAGTATCAAGGAAATAGAACCTGAGTGGATGCCCATAAATTGGGGACTGGCTGAATAAACTCTGGTATGTGATGTAATGGAATATCATTTTCTATAAGAAATGATGAGTAGGTTGGTTTCAGAAAAGCCTGGATAGACTTACATGAATTGGTGCTGAGTGAAGTAAATAGAACCAAGAGAACATTGTACAAAGCAACACCAAGATTACATGGTGATCAGCTGTGATGGATTTGGCTCTTCTCAACAATGTAGTAATTCAAAGCAATTTCAATAGAATTGGAATGAGAAAATGCCATCTAGAACCAGAGAGAGATCTATGGGGACTGAATATGAATGGAAACATAGTATTTTCACTTTTTATTTGTTTTTTTCTGGTTTTTTTCCCTTTTGGCCTGATTTTTTTTGCTCAACATGATGTGGTTAAAAAATTGCACATATTTAACCTATATCAGATTGCTTTCTGTGTTGGGGAAAAGAGGGGTAGAGGAGACAGGAAGAAAAATTTGGAACACAAAGTCTTACCAAAACAAATGTTGAAAATTATCTTATATGTATTTAGAAAATAAAATACTATTGAAAATGAAAATAAAACATCTGTTGCAGTTGTTCATTTTGTTTTATGATTTATAAAGAGTCTCACCAATTAGGTCGAACTTTTAGAACATTCTCAGGAGGCTGCTTCTATTCATATCAAGAACAGAGATACTCCATCCTCATACTCTTACATAAATAGAGACCTCCTGGGAAAGGAGATTCTTTTGTTCAAAATATATACTCCTGGTGATAGTCGTAGCTGCTGTGGTTCTGGAAATCGTCATGACATTGGTTTTTATCCATTTTGGGCAATGTAGGCAGTCATCTCACCATTAAGGTGAGATCCCAACAGCATTTTCTAAACCAATGTGGTAAAAAGGAACTATAGCATTATAGAAGAAATCTGGCTTCAGGTCAGATTATCTGTCAGTATTTGTCAAGTCTTTGGATGAATTGTAGAGCCTTGTCCTTAATAATGATAAAAAAATACTGAAATACTTTTGCAGCAGAGGGATGAATAAATAGCTTCCTCACACCCTATATGACTATAGTAACTCTGTGTCTTTGGTTGATCTCCTACAAAGCCTCCCAAACCAAGGAGAAACAAAGGGATAGATGAAAATGTGACATACTTCTTGCCTTCTGGAAAAGAAAGCTGAAGATCTATAGGTCTAGGATGCAAGAGATGGCAGTGTGGAATAGCAGCAAATTCTCTTTCCCAGGGCTTATTTTTGAGTCTATTTCCTGCTCCTCACAGAGTATGATTTCACCTCACCAAAGCAGTCAGAAGTCTCTGTCAATAAAGGAAGAAAGGAAGGGAAAACAAGCCAAAGGAATTTCTGTCCACACCAGAGGCTTTCATTAATTTCTACCTCTCTCTTGAGGAAGAATCAAGACCCAAATGAAGAGTTCTGGAGTTCATCCTCCAGTGACTGGTTCTACCAAATGCAGTAAATCTAACATGGATTGGAAATTATTGTCAAACACTTTCATTTTGACTTTTTTTTTAAACATTACTTGTATTTGACTCTTTCTCTCCTTTGACACTGACACCATCAGCCTAGACAATTAAAATGGACTAATGTTTGGAGATCTTGCCTTCAGTCTATTCCCACTTAATTCTATCCTCCAATCAGCTGTGAAATCAATCTACCAAAAGTGAAAATCTGATAATATCAGATCCCACCCTCACCCTGTTCAATAACCTCCATATAGTTCCCTATTACTGCCATAATCAAATATTAAGTTATGCTTAGCTTTAATGCACTTTATACATAGTTTCTTCCTATTTTCTAGTCTTTTGATTGCACCTTTCTCCCTTCCATACACCCACCTATGGTAGTTATCCTAGCTTTCTTGCTATTCTTCATCCAGGACACAACAACTCTTGACTAAGCATTTATGCTGATTCTCTTCCATGTCTAGAACTCCCTCCCTCCTCATCTCCGCTTTGTGACTTCTTTGATTTCCTTCAGGTCTTAGCTAAAGTCCCATTTTCTGCAAAAAGTCATCTTTCCTGATTCCCTTTAATGCTAAAACTCTGTTGATCATCTTCAATTATCTTGTCCCTATCTTGTTTGTACAGTTATTTGCATGTTATTTCTGCAACAAACTGGGAGCTCCCTGATAATAGAAACTGTTTCTAGAAGATAGCATCCAGCAAGTGTTTGTTGACTGACTTCTTTGCCCATTCATAGGAGGCTTAGCTATGGAAATTAAATAGACTGAATGCTGACTTTCCTAGAACTTCTGGGTTCAGAGCAAAGACTCTCAAAACTATGGGTGTAAAGATATGTGTTGATTATTCTTTTTATTGTTTCTATGTAAAAAAGGATGTCTTTTTGTGAACACAATCGGGAGGGTTTTCAGAGAAGTAGAACAAGGTCAAAGAGAATGTAGGACTGTTCCAGTAGGTGGAAAATGAGGTGAGGGCTCAGAGCTACTTTAATTGAGTGGTTCTGTACTAATCATTTCCCTTAGATGAATAAAACCCGGCCATCCAGACAGAGATGCTAGTGAGAGATGTGGCTTATCTCCTGTCTGAGAACCATAGAGAGCTTGGTACTTCCCTCCCGAAGTCTGGGGCATATTAACTGCCAAGATGAGCGTGAAATTTCCAGGAGTGTCAGGTCCTTTTTAGTGAATAGGATATGGTTAGTTACCTAATTTTGATAGATCTAAAAAACAAAATGATATACTAGTTAAAGTATTGGACTTACTTTATGGAGAAGCCGGGATTCAAATCATATTTACAATCCTTGCTAACCATGCGACCTTGTGGGACAGGAATGACATCTGATTTATGTAGGCTGGGCTGGTTGTTCTTTAAGGAATAGGGAAGATATCCTTGGGATAGGCTTGGTTTGACAGATTGGAGCTTGAACTTGAATCCTTTTTACCTCCAGGATTAGATATAAATCTTCTGTTTACTGTTAAAGCCTTTCCCACCAGGTCACTTCTTCCCGGTCTAGTTGCTTTTACCTTATTGGATCTCTATGTACTTTGTGATTCAGTGACTCCTCCTTGTTGTTCCTTGCACAAGACCCACCATTTTCCAACTCTGGGCATTTTCGCTAAACATCTCTTGCATGTCTGCAATGCTGTCCCTCTTCATCTCTTCTTCCTGATTCCCATGGCATCTTTCAAATCCCAGCTAAAATCTCATCTTCTATAAGCCTTTCATACTCCCCTTTATCTTGTTTGTATGTAGTTATCCATATATTGTCTCCCCCATTAGAGTATGAGCTCCTTGAGACCAGGGACTACCTTTTGCCTTTCTTCGTATCCCCAGTACTTAGCACGATGCTAACTCATAATAATCAATCAGTTGATTGGTTGATGATTGATGTTGCTTCATGGCCACATAAGGTATAAAAAGCCCAGTCTATAAATGGTCAGGACTAATTGTGGCTTGATAGAATTCCTAAAGTGGTAATGTCTCCTTGATTAAGTATCACTGTTGTGACTTTCTAAGACAGAAGAGAGTTATCTTTGATGGAGTCAATATTGTATATACGTTTCAGTCTACATTCTGAGTTCATCAGTTTTCCATCTGGAGGAAGATAGTATGTTTTATCATGAGTTTTTTGGAAGTCTGGTTGATCATTGTGTTGATCATAGTTACTATCTTTCAAAATCGATTATCTTGACAATATTGCTGTTATATAAATTGTTCTCCTAGTTCCACTCACTGTATCAGTTCCTACCACTCTTCCCATGTTTGCTGAAACCATTTGCTTCATTATTGCTTACAACACAATAGTATTCTGTCTCACTTATATACCTAAGTTGTTCAGCTATTTCCCAGTATGTCATTACATCCCTTCTGTTTCCAATTCTTTACCACTACTAAAAAAAAAAAAGAGTTGCATTTTTGCATATATTAGTGCTTTTTTCTTTTTTTGATCTCTTGAAGTTATAGATCGAGTAGCAGTATTGCTGGATCAAAGGAAATATGCAAAATAGCTTTTTAAGAATAGGTTCAAATTGTTTCCCAGAATAGTTGGACTAGTTCACAATTTCACCAACAGTATAGTAATCTATCTGTTTTCCTAAAATATCTCTGACATTTTCCCTTTTTTCTTGTCATTTTAACCAATCCAATAGGTATCCAATCCAATCCAATAGGTGGTACCTTAGAATTGCTTTAACTTTCCTTTCTCTAATTAGTGATTTATTGGATTTTTTCATAGTGCTATTGGTAGCTTGGATTTTGTCCTCTGACATTTGACCATTTATCAATTGAGTAATGGCTTATATTATTGTAAATGTGACTTAATATCCTATATATCTTGGGAAGGAGACCTTTATCAGAGAAATTTGCTGCAAAGTTTTTCTTCCAGTTTTTTACTTAGCTGTGATGTCTTTAGGCAAGAGGACATAATAGTCGCTCTAGAACTGTCTCAAAGGGCTCCTGAGAATTCAGGGAACTTCCTTGCCCATTGCATTTAATTTCATTGCTGGTCACTTTTTACCTGCATAGTTATTCCTATAACCTGCTTTTTTTTTTCAGCCTTGCAGAAAGCTTTTACTGGGGGTGTACTTGTGTGTGTGTGTGTGTGTGTGTGTGTGTGTGTGTGTGTGTGTGTCTATCATATCATATCTATCTATCTATCTATCTATCTATCTATCTATCTATCTATCTATCATCTACCTATAATTTTTTCCCCATGAAGAGAGTAGTTTATTGAACCTTCACATTCTGGGTGAAATTTTATTAGAATCAACAAAAACATTATTAGGGACAAGCTCCTCGAAGTCAAGGGCTTTCTCATTTGTGGGTTTTTCTTGCCAATAAATATGACAACAGTTTGTACATGGAGGGACACAAATATTGAATTGAGATTCTGTTTCTTAGATTTGGTTATTGCACAAATTGTCTCCTATACCTTCCATGTTTATTCAGTTAATAAACACATATTTAACACTTTCTACATACAATGCTGGACACTGTTCCTTCCTCATCTCTGCCTTCCAGAAATCTTATATTTTGGGGGGACTCAGTCCCCATCATCACTTATTTGTTTTCTGTCCTGTCCCACCTCAAATATCATGTATTTATGCTTCTCTGTGTACTATTGTAATCTCCCTGCTGAATGAAACCTCCCAAAGGGCAGGGACTGTTTTCATCTTTATCTGTATCCTCACCACTAATATCAGTGTCTTTCTTGCACACAGTTCAAGCTGAACAAATGTTTACTGATTGAACTGAATTGGACCACTCCTTCCATTGATACACTTAGCAAATTAACCCCACCTTCTCACCCTGTATTCTCAGTCTGAACTCCAAAGAGTCTTCCAAGAGGATGCACCCAATGCATTGTTGGCTTTCCCTTAGATCTTTTAAAATTTTCATTGGTACCAAGGGAACACTCAGGTTGGCCGGCTGTCCTTATCCCTCACCCTGGGCATAGAATGGATCTCCTTTCCCCCTTCCTCCAATTATTAATTTCTTTGTTTGCACCAAAGAAATAGTAATAATTTACAGTCCTATCGTGTCAGTGATTGTGAGTTTAGAGATGGCCAAAACCTTTTATTTTATAAATGAAGAGACTGACTTTTTCAGGGATTTCACAGATCAGGATTTGAACCCATATACTCTACTTCCATGGCCTCTGACAATTCCACTTAATGATTTGACCTTAGAACTTCATTAATCCAGCAAACAATAAACATCTATACAGGTCTACAGTGGATCACTGCCTTTTGTGGTAGAGGGACTTGTGTAACTCAATGAAACTATGATCTATGCTAGGCAGAGTTAACTAAGATAGACATGTCATAGTGGAAAATTTTGATAAAAGATAAAGAGAAGAAAATGGCAAATCTCACCAGTATCTTTGCCAAGAAGACCCCATGAAAAGATATGACCCTGGAAGATGAACCACTCCAGTTGGAAGATACACCACGAAGAAAGAGTAGAAGACAAATACAAATAGCTCTAGGGAGAATCAAGTGGTTGAATCAAAGCCAATAGGAAGTGTAGCAACAGATAAATCTGATGATAAAAGGAAAGTCTGATGCTCTAAAGATCAATACTGTATAAGAACTTGGAATATAAGGTCTAAGAACCAAAGTAAGCTGGAAAATCAATTTCCAAAGATAATTAGGGAAAAGGAAAAGAACCTATATGTTCTAAGATATTTACTCTTTGTAGTGGCACAGAATTAGAAATTATAGGGATGTCCAGTTGTGGAATGTCTGAACAAGTTGTGGTATGTGATTGTGATGTAATATTTCTGTGCTATAAGAAATGATGAACTTAATGATCTTAGAAGAACGTGGATAGATTCACATGAAATAATAAAGAACAAAATGAGCAGAACAAAGAATGTTGTATAGAGTAACAGTAAAAATGACAGAAAGTGCTGTATTCAATATGCTAGCAAATTTGGAAGACTCAGCAGTGACCAATAGATTGGAAAATATCAGTTCATATCTCAACCTTAAAGAAGGATACTGCCAAAGAATTTTCAAATTATCTAACAATTGCACTCATTTGCAAACTTAAGCTTATGATTCTACAAGCTAGGTTTCAGCAATATATGAGCCAAGAATTATCAGAACTACAGGTTGGATTTTGAAAAGGCAGAGGAACTAGAGACCAAATTAGCAAAAGCCACTGGACTGTGAAGAAAGTAAGGACATTCTAGACAATAACATTTGTTTTTGCTTCATTGATGACACTAAAGCCTTTGACTGTTGGATAACAGTTAAAATATGGCAAATCCTCAGGCACAGGAATAACAAATCATCTGACTTGTCTCTTAAGGAACTTGGATGTGAGCCAAGAAACAACAGAACTAAACATGAAACAGCTGATTGGTTTAAAATTAGAAAAGAGGTACAAAAAGACTGTATTTTATTTATTTATATCACCTTATTTATATAACTTATATGCAGGGTACATTATACAAAATGCCAGGTTGAATGAACCTGGCCAGAATTAAGGTTGCCAGGAGGAATATCAGCAATTTTAGATATGCAGATGATACCATGCATTCTCTTTTCTTTTTCTCAATAGTATTTTATTTTTTCTATATACATATAAAAATAGTTTATAACATTCATTTAAAAAAAAACTTTTTCCAAATTTTTCTCCCTCCCTTATCTCTTTCCTCTCTAAGATAGCAAGCGATATGATATAGATCAAATATGTGCAATTTTTTTAGACATATTCCCCATATTTGTCATTTGTGCAAGAAAATCAGACCAAAAGAGGAAAAACTCACAAGAAAACAAACAAACAGGAGCAACAAAGGTGAAAGTATTATGCTTCATCCATACTGAGTCTCCATAGTTCTCTTTGGATGAGAATGGGATTTTCCATCCCCAAGTCTATTGAAATTGCCTTGAATCACTGCATTGTTGAGAAGAACCAAATCCATCACAGTTGATTGTAACATAATCTTATTGTTACTGTGTACAATGTTCTCAAGTGGTCAAGAATTCTGTTGATGAGAGTGAAAGAGGAGAGTGTAAAAGGTGGCTTGAAATTTAACATAAAACAAAGTAAGATCTTGGCAACTGGTCCATTGCTTCCTGGTAAATAGAGGGAGAAGAAATGAAAGTAGTATCTGATTTTATATTCTTGGGCTCAAGTATCACTGCAAATGGTGAGTGTAGTCATAAAATTAAAAGATGCTTGCTCCTTGGAAGAAAAGCTGTGAAAAATCTGGCCAGCACACTGAGAAGCAAAGACATTTTTTCCAGGATGAACATCCCTGATTCCTTCACCTGACTCTCATATAGCATGACCTCTTGGTTGTCCTTTCTAGCATATGATATAGTTTATCAGTGTCCTAAAAGTATAGTGCCTCCAACTAAATTCAGTAATCCATATATGTAGTCCAAACATGGCAAAGTACAAGGGACTCATACCTTCATGCTCTCAAAGGCTATTTCTTTTAGCACAGTCAAAAATTACATTACTTTTCTAGACCATCATTTCACACTGTCAACTCACATTGGGCTTTTAGACCATTAAATTCCCCAGATCTTTTTCTGATGAAGAATGCATTATCTCACAGCCATGCACTTTGACATGCTCCTATCTTATATTTGTGAAGTTGATTTTTTGAACCCAATGTAAAACTTTACATTAAGTAATATTATATATATGTATATATGTATTTATATATTTGAATATACTTGGCTCATAAAATTTTTTTTATTGAGATTCTTTTAAAAAAAAATCAGGATCACTTCCCAATAATTAAGTCCCTTTCCTTATCCTCTCTAGTAACAAATAAATTAGTTAAGCAAAACTAATTAACACTTGACCTTGACTTAAAATGTATGCTTCATTAATAATAACAATAACTAGAATTTACATAGTGGTTAAGGTCTACAAAGCACATTACATATGTTAATTTGTTTGAGCCAGTGTTAACTTAATGGGAGCCTGTTTCACTATCAGTTTTCTGAAGCTACAATTGGTTACTATATTAATCAGAATTCTAAAGTCTCTGAAAGCTATTTTCTCTTATATTATATCAGTCACTGTTTAAATTATTTTCCTGATTTTTTATTTCATTCTACATCAATTTATATAAAATTTCCCTAAATTCTTCATATTATTTCTTTTGATACAGTAATATTTTATTCCATTCATTACTTAGTCACTTCCCAATCAGGGGGTGCCCACTTTCCTTACAATTCTTTGTGATTCCCTCAAAAAAATCCTACCATGAAGATTTTTGTATTTATAGAATTTTTCTTTTTTTCCACTATTTTGGGTTGTATGTGTAGGAAGCAGCACTACTGGGTCCAAGAATATGTATAATTCATTGATTTTTTTTTTGTGGTATATTATTAAATTGTTTCCAGAACAGTAGACCGATTCATAATGGAGCTCTGCATTCTCAGAAAAACTGGATCATCCAAAATCATAAAATCATGAATTTAGTAGCAAAAGGATCACATCTAAGATAATTTTACAGATGACCCATAAAAATTAAGTGACTTGTTTAAGGTTATATAAGTAGAAACTAGGCAGGATTTTAACCCCAAGCTATTGACCCTGAATCCAGTGATTCAAAACTGTTATTGTGAAAAACTTCAACCAAAGTCTCCCAATTCTCAGTGTAGCAATCTTTGCACTATCTCACAGCCATAGGCACTTTGACATGCTTCTAATGGAGTCTACTCTAATTTTCTGTGGTTTCCAAATAGAGTGTCTTTCAATTTTGCCCCAACTTATGTATATATATATATGATTTTTCCCAAGGAAATATTGCTTGGTTTGAGCTTCAGACAGTCCTGAACAGAATTAATTTTCTGAAGATCAGAAAATTGAGGGTGGGGTGAGTTTGGGGAATGAACTCTCATCTCCAGAACCCCCTTGGCTATTTTTGATGAAAATTGCTGCAATGGAATGGACCAGATAAAAGCACAAACACTTTTTTTTTTTTTTGCCCTTTAATGAACAAGTTTGAGTCTGAAATTAAGCCCAGCAGGTAAGAAGATACTGTATAGATTTCAAAAGATATAGGTTGTTTGTCCATGTCCTTTGGAATACTGCTTTGTTGAGCCTTGCTACCATTATGGAAAGCTGAAATGGAAGTAGCCTTCCCTTCCCTTTTCCTTCTTTTGTTTAGTCTTTCCTTTTACAGGTGAGGAAATTGAGTCCCAAAGAATTGAAGTGTGACTTGCCCAAGGTCACACAAATAGTTAGGGATGTAGGTGAAATTTGAATCCCTGACTGCAAAGCATTCTTTCTTCTTTTCTTCCTTCTTCCCTCCCCTCCTCACTTTCTTCCTTGCTTCCTTCCTTCCTTGCTTCCTTCCTTCCTTCCTTCTTTCCTTCCTTCCTTCCTTGCTTCCTTCCTTCCTTCCTTCTTTCCTTCCTTCCTTCCTTCCTTCCTTCCTTCCTTTCCTCTTTCCCTCCTTCCCTCCTCCCTTTCTCTCTTTCTCTCTCTCTCTTTCTCTCTCTCTCTTTCTCCCTCTTTCTTTCTTTCTTTCTTTCTTTCTTTCTTTCTTTCTTTCTTTCTTTCTTTCTTTCTTTCTTTCTTTCTTTCTTTCTTTCTTTCTTTCTTTCTTTCTTTCTTTCTTTCTTTCTTTCTTTCTTTCTTTCTTTCTTTCTTCTTCCTTCCTTCCTTCCTTCCTTCCTTTCTTCTTTCTTTCTTTCTTTCTTTCTCTTTCTTTCTTTCTTTCTTTCTTTCTTTCTTTCTTTCTTTCTTTCTTTCTTTCTTTCTTTCTTTCTTTCTTTCTTTCTTTCTTTCCTTACTTCCTTTCTTTTTCTTTCTTTCTATCTCATTTCTTTTTTCTTATTTTCTTTCTACTACACTTGTAGGGGAGTCTTTTTGAAGTTCCCCATGAGATCAGATTAACCTCTTCTCATCACATCAGACCTCACTCCAACAACAGGACAAACCACCCACCTTCAAGATCACTATCTCTGCTTAGCCCCATCTCACCCACTTGGCTACTGGTGCCTTATTCTAACTATGAACTTGACTTCCTCCATCTTTCATGCCATTAATTGCTGAGCACCTGGTCCCTGCCTGGAGTGTCTGAATCATCACAGAGAACACCTTTTTGACTTTCATTTTTCTGAAATGGCCTGGGGCCATCCATGGTGCTGTGTTGGAGTTTTGTTACTTACTGATGGAGGTGCCAATAGGCTTTCAAAATTGACTTAAATTCTACACAAGGAAGCTCTGGCTAGAGAGAAATGAGAGGAAGGGGAGGTGCACTTTTTGAAATAACCTTGTCTGCTCTGTTGGTCGAATTCAGAGAAATCTCACTCTGTGAATATATGGAAGGTCAGAAATAGCTTTTGTCACAGCCAGATCTTCCCCTAACAGATTTTTTTTCCCTACTCTCCAGGGTTGAGAGAGAGATGTATAGCATACACTGTTTAGCTTCATACCATTAAAAAAAGGTATTTCTACCTATATATTATGAACATACACACATGTATTCGAGGCTGCCAAGTTCGACCTGCTGCATTTTGCTACAGGTCAACTACTTGTAGAGGCTTGTCAACTCTGGCTGGAGACAGATTTATTGTGTCCAACTTATTAAACCTGTTCAAAGGCTTGAATCCAAGTCAAAGCTGCTTGTGTACAAAAGAGTTTGGACAGTGTTGTTTTTAAGACATTAATGATTTCATCCTCAAACCCCAAGGCCCTAAGAGCTGCCATGAAGAAAAGAAAACCTGACTCTACTGTTCCAACAAATTGTCTTCAGCCAGATCCAATGTGAAGCAGGAGTATGTGTCTCAAATATATCAGTTTATAAGGACAGTGTCTCCCACAACAGAATTGTCAGACCTTTGAGGAAGGGGCTGTTTTTGTTTTTCCCCATCACCTGACTCATCACAGTCACTTAATCATAAAAGTTTATAGGTTGATTGCTTTATCCCAGGCATTTAACAGAGTGCATAGCACATAGTAGGTACTTCAAAAATGAGAAGGTCAGAAAAGATCTTGCTGTAGTAAGTAGTATCAGAATTATACTTTGAAGGGAATTAATGATTCCAAGAGGTGGAAGTGAAGCAGAGAGTTTTAGGTTTGGGGGTCGGGGGGGTGGAGAGGTTGTTTAAGCAATGATATGTAGAAAGGAGATAGAATTTTTTTGTGCAAGGAACAGGGCCATTATTGGCTGGAAGTTGGAGTACAGAAAGGGGAATCATGTAATCTGACTGGAAAAATAGGTCAGAACCAGATTATAAAGGGCTCTAAATGCCCAAATTTTATCCTAGAGTCAATAGGAAGCTGATAAAGATTCAACACTATTCAGTTTCACCAGGATTTTTCTTAGGTTATCAACATAAGCTTTTGTGGCTGGAAAACCTCCTAAATGATTTTCAATTCAATTCATTTAGTGTTTATTAGATGTCTACTATGTTCCAGTCCTATGCTAAGCATTGGGGAAACACAGTCCTGCCCTCAAAGAGGTTACAATTGAATGGGAAAGGAAGTTGAAAAGGGTCAGAAATGGAACACAGAGGGTATCTGTCCCAGGGACATCTTGCTTCCTGGTGCTGAGAACAAGCAAAGGTGCAGATGCAAAGTATGGGCTAAGATCATTGGATCATAGATTTAAAACTAAAAGGGGCTTTCAAGTTCAGCTAGGTCAACCCTCTCCATTTTACAGATGAGAAAACTGAGACCTAAAGTGGTCACATGACTTGTCATAATCATCAGAGCTGAGATTTGAAGCCAAATCTTTTCCCTCCCCAGCTCATGCTCTTCCCCCAACTCAGTGCTGATCTGCCACAGGTGATCGAATGAGTTCATGGTGTCGGCTGACACCATAATCTGTAGGTTTGGGGAATGGGAGAATGCCTGATGAACACAGGATTGGAGAAAACTGGATTTGAATTGTGCAAGCTTTTCCTGGCTCCGCCGGTGCAAAGAATGGAACACCGATCAGATGTCTATCTACACGGACGGATGCTCATAGGAAACTCTCCTTTGTCTTGTGTCTCCATGTGTTTTCCTGTATGGGCAGACTGCCCCCTCTGAGATGATTGACAAAACCCCATGATTCCCTTGTGCCATGGAATCAGCCCGAGAGGGCACTGTAATAATGTCAAGGTTGGGCAGACCTCTGCATGTCAGGTAATCTGATGAAGTCGTTGAACATAATTCAGGACATCAAACTACACTTGGCAAAACAGGAGTTGGGAGACGCGTTTCCTCTGCCAGTCATAACATTGGCAGTGCCAGAGCCCAGCTTGTGCCAGGGCATTCTGTCAACGGCACACCCACAGAGAATGAGCAGCTCCCCATCAGAACATATGTATGATGTGAGAACATGCAGACACTTCCTGATGACCTTGGGAGGTAGAATCAGGACTCTTCTGGGGTCAGGAGACCTGGGGTTTCTAGTTATAGACAGCTACTATCATGCTCTAGGACCCCTGGAAAGACTCCCCCTCCCTAAAGGTCCTCTTGTTTAAAATGCAGGGCTTAGACTAGCTGCATTATGGGATCTCTGTCTT
Organism: Sminthopsis crassicaudata; assembly: GCF_048593235.1. NCBI lineage: Eukaryota > Metazoa > Chordata > Mammalia > Dasyuromorphia > Dasyuridae > Sminthopsis > Sminthopsis crassicaudata. The sequence goes on along the minus strand of NC_133617.1, from coordinate 40,717,783 downwards.
CAGCCCCCAGCTCCATGACAGCCATGATGTTGGAGTAGAAAGAAGGCTGACTTGCCCTTGAATGCCAGATCTGCTGTGAACTAGTTCTGTAACCCTAGTCAAACTCTATCCCTTCAAGACTTAGTTTTCTTATCTGTAAAATCGGGATAATGCTACTTACCCTACCAGCCTAACCAGTGCTCTGTCGACTTTAAGGTGCTAAAGAAATGAGTTATGTGAGGATGGAGGAGGAGGAGGAGGAAGAGGAAGAGTAGGAGAAAGAACAAGAAGAGGAGGAGCAGGAGGAGCCCTTGGAACCAGTTCTAACATTGGTATAACTTGGCTCCATTCCTATGTTTTATTTTTCTATTCACCATCCTTCACCTAGAGCTGCCCACAGAGGTATCTCCAGCATGTTGTAGCTTCTGGCTGACTGACAGCCAGGATCACAGGTCTCTGAGCTGTACTGTGAGGTCTACAGTCTTTGGAATTATTGCCAAATATCAAAACTCAGAATCCAGAAAACTCTGTGCTTCAATTTCTTGACTGAAAAACTGATAACCACATAGTGATTCAGAAACTTGGTATATGAGACAGCAGGGGCAATGTAGGGGTTGGGTGGAATAGCTACATGTACTCTTTTAAAAGAAATTTCTTCCTTCCTTCCTTCTTTCCTTCCTTCCTTCCTTCCTTCCTTCCTTCCTTCCTTCCTTCCTTCCTTCCTTCCTTCCTTCCTTCCTTCCTTCCTTCCTTCCTTCCTTCCTTCCTTCCTTCCTTCCTTCCTTCCTTCCTTCCTTCCTTCCTCCTTTCCTACCTCCCTCTCTTTCTTTCTCCCATTCTCCATTCTTTCCTTCCTTTCTTCCTCCTTTCTTTTCTCCCTTCCTCCCTCCCTCCTTCCCTTCATTCCTTCATTCTTCCTTCTTATCCCTCCATTCTTTCCTCTCTCCTTCTCCCCCTCCCTCCCTCTCTTCCTTCCTTCCTTCCTTCCTTCCTTCCTTCCTTCTTTCCTTCCTTTTCTTCTCTCTCCTTTGTGCCTTCCTTCATGCCTTTTTCCTTCCTTTCCTCTCTCCCTCCTTCCTTCTCTTCTCCCTCCCTCCTTCCCTCCCTCCCTTTCTCCCCTTCTTTCCATCCTTTATTTTCTTCCTTGCTCCTCCCTTTTTTCCTCTCTACCTCCTCCCTTCTTTTCTCCCTTCTTCCTTCTCAATCAAATTAAATGCCAAACTTGGGCCACTCCACTCTGACTCAAAAGCTTTCTTGGCATCAGCCTACTCCAGCCACAACCAATGGCTCCTCTCACTAGAGCCAACTTTTCATAACTTTTCAGTTCACAATATTGTCCCCAGTGCCATGCATATCTATCATGACACACTCATTTCCTTAAGATATGGAAAGAACAAGTTCATGAAGCACTTCCTATGGGGTCATTCTTTCAACATCCACAGGAATAGAGAGCTTGAGTCCCAGAGGGCAACTGACTAACTTTTCCTCTCAGGGATTTATCATTGGGGTAATCCTGAAGATCTAGGCTTTCTTATCCTTTTTTAAGCCCTCAGTGTATTTTCTTTTTAGATTAACAAACTTTTTTTTCCCCTGTTCTTCCCCAATTTAAAAGAAAAACAAATATGATAATCAAGTAAAACAAATTCCCACACTGTCCATGTCCAAGGATATATGTCTCATTTTGCCCCTAGAGTCCATCACCTCTGTGAAAGGAAATGGGTCACATACTTTATCATCTGAAGTCTTCTGAAGTTATGGTTGATCATTATATTGGTCATAATTATTTTTTTTCCCCTGAGACTGGGGTTAAGTGACTTGCCCAGGGTCACACAGATAGGAAGTGTTAAGTGTCTGAGGGCAGATTTGAACTCGGGTCCTCCTGATTTCAGAGCTGGTGCTCTATCCACTGCACCACCTAGCTGCCCAATTGGTCAGAATTCTTAAGGCAATTACAGTTGTTTGCTATTATATTGCTATTGGTAATGTATAAATTGTTCCCTTGGTTGCATTCACTCCATTCTCTATTAGTTCATATAAATCTTTCCAGGTTTTTCTGAATCCCTTTCAGCATTTCTTATGTTACTAGCATATTCTCTTGCATTGACTTATCCATTATTTGTTCAGCTATCCCCCAACTGATAGCAAGCCTTTAATTTACAGGCCTTTTCTACTCCAAAAAGAACTGTTATATTTTTGTACATATGGACATTTCTCTCTCTCTCTTTTTTTTTTTTTTTTTTGCAGATGGATCCAATAGAAATATTAGCAGGTCAAAGAATAAGCTTTGGTCAGTGACCTGGGAGCAAAGTTATAAATTGCTTTATAGAATAGAATTCATAAGAGCTAGGGTTTTTAATACTTTTATTATTCATGAACTATTACCTGGTGTGTTCTCTTTGGTACTGACCCACCAGCTGACATCATTATCTTTTAAAAATTCTTTTATTTTTTCAAAAATACGTAAATATAGTTTTCAACATGCATCCTTGCAAAATTTTTTGTCCCAAATTTTTCTTCCTCCCTTCCCCCCTAAAAGCAAGTAATCCAATATGGGTTAAACATGTACAGTTCTTCTAAACATTTCTACATTTATCATTCTGCACAAGAAAAGTCCTATCAAAAGGGAAAAAATGAGAAAGGAAAAAAAACAAGCAAACACAAACAAAAAGGTGAAAATACTATGTTATGATCCACATTCAGTTCCCATAGTCCTCACTCTGGATGCTGGACACCATTAGCATTTATAAAGAATATTTACTCAGAAGGTATATCAAGAACAGAAATTAAAAAAATATTCCCCAAATGAAAGTAATATTTTTGCTTGGGAGATTGGGTTCAAGCTTAAATTGGCATGAAACAAAATATTTTTCTCATCCTGGAAGCTTAATCTCCCTTCTGTTCAAACATAAAAAGTGTAGACAAAGTCGATTCACTTTCCTCCTTTCTCTCTCTCTTTTTTTCCCTTTTTCTCTCTTTGTTAGATATGGTGTTCTGGCTGGTGGTTCGATCCATTCTGGCTCTGAATCAAGCAATTTGCACCTTAAGGATGTTATTTTCTAGAGCCAAATATTGCTACAATAGCATCTGGTAGTATCTGATATTAATTCTGGTTTCTAAGGAGACCCTAGACCTTCAGAAGATAACAAGATTGTAACCAAATCCATTCCATATCCAGGTATTCTTTTATTTTAGATTAGGGAAGAAAAACACAGAAGAAATAGGCACCATATGCTCTGGGCCATATGGCATCCAGGTGATGAGATGAGGCAGCTGCAGCTTCTTCCTTCTCCCTTTCTGGAGACTTGTAACAGTTCTTCCTTATCTGAAAGCCATCAGGGAAGAAAGCAAGACCTTTTATTCTTCACTTCTAGTTCCTCAGACAATGAGAAGATTCTCTGTCATTCAAATCTTCAGTTATTCTTGGCGAGAAGCAGGGTCACTGAGCCTTAAGTGGTAAACTAAAACGAGGCAGGAAATATTGTATATATTCTATATATATCTACACATACTCTAAGGACTGGGTTCCTCATGGACCAAAGCACAAGAGACAAAGCCAGTCTGGGGCTTGCCTAGATTCTTCGTCACTTGGAAGCTGGATGGGAGATGGGGGCAATTTCCCCTTCCCCTGCCCCATTTTAAGGATGCAACTTGAAACAGTGGGAAACAATGAGAGAGGCAGAGGGCTGGGTTGATCCCTTTTGTATATCCATTCAGTCATCAACTTTTCTGGGGCCAATCGAGGGATTTAGGTATGAGTCATAAATCCCAAAACCAACCTTCCTTTCCTCAAGCTTTGGCTGGAGGGATGACTAAGCATGCTCCATGGAGGAGGGAGGAATACCTGTTTCATTTCCTTGATTCCCCATTTTCTGGTTACTTTTTTTTTTTTTTACTGAGGCAATTGAGTTTAAGTGACTTGCCCAGGATCACACAGCTAGAAAATGTTAAGTGTCTGAGACCAGATTTGAACTCAGGTCCTTTGACTTCATTGAGCCACCTAGCTGCCCCATCCTTTTTCCTTTTTCAAACATTTATTAGCATCTATTCTCCAAGTAGATGGCACAGGGGATGGAGTCCTGGCCTGGAGCCAGGAAGAATTTTCTTCCTGAATTCAAATTTGATCTCAGGTATGTACTAGTTGTGTGACCCTGGACAAGTCACTTAAGCTTGTTTGCCTCAATTTTCTCATCTGTAAAATGAACTGGAGAAGGAAATGACCAACCACTCCAACATTTTTTGTCAAGGAAATCTCAAATGGGGGTACCTGATATGACTGAAATGAGTGGAGATCAACAAATAGATTTAGAGACATCAATGATTATCAATCCTATTATCCATTTTACAGATGAAGAAACTGAGGTTCAGAGAACTAACATGACTTCTCACACTGATAATAAGTATCAGAACTAGAATTGAAACTGAGGACCTCAACCTTTAAATTCTCAGACTTTAAGTCACCAATATAGGGAATTAGATGGGGGGGCATATGGAACAGGGCTTCATATTCTTGTCAAAACACAATATTTACATGGTAGGTAGTAAAGAGCAAAGGGTCATGTGAGCTCTTGATCTGAAAGCTTTGACCTTTTCTGGGAAATCATTTTAAAATAAGAATGAAGCTTCATCAGTGAATTCAATGGTTCAGTGGATAGAGCACGGAGCCTATAATCAGGAAGTCCTGAGTTCAAATATTGCTTAGGACACTTACTCACTATAGAATCACAGGCAATAAATGCATCTTTACAGTTTCATCACGGGTAAAATGGGAGTAATAATAGCACTTACCTCACAGGGCTGTTGTGAGGATCAAATGAGATGATATTTGTAAATTGCCTGGCACATGTCATGCTCTATATACATATTAGCTATGATTTTTATTGTAATGAATTCAGTCCCTTTTGTACTGAGTGCGGCCATCCAAGTCATTGCAATAGCTAAAAGCCAACTTTCTAAAATGAAGGTTAGAGGAATTTTTCTTGGAGAAGAAACCTTGTTGATACAGTTGATTTATATCTGCCTTCTTAGGAGTTAAATCAGATTCCATTCCTAGACAGAAGAGCATTTGAGGCAGGGCAACACAATGGCTAGAGTTCTGGAGTTGGAGTCAGGAAGACTTGGATTCCATTCTGCCCTGCAATTTACTAGCTGTATGATCTTGGACAAGTCATTTAACCTCAGTTTGCCTCAGTTTCCCCACATGCAAAAACAGGCATGATAATAACACCTTCCTCATGTGATTGTTGCTCCAATGAGCTAACTGTCAAGTGCTTTATAAACTGTGAACCACTATGAAAATGTCAGTGATTAAAGAGCACTGGACTTGAAGTCAGAAGAATAGGATTCAAATTTAAGTTTTGTCCTTAAGATTTGTTACTAAGATTGTAGACTTAGAGTGGGCAGAAACTTCAGAGACCACCAAGTCCAGCTTCTTCCCTTCATATATCAGGAAAATGAGCTACAGTAGGGTCATGTATGTTTGTTCAAAGTCACAAAACTGGTATCTGAGACTGGACTCGAACTCAGATCTTCCTGATTGCTATTGTAGCATCCTAACCACTACATCAAGCTTTATTTTACCATGTGACTTTCGGGAAAGCTAACTTCAAGTTGCCTCTGACCCTCAGTTTTACATCTGTAAAATGGGATTAACAATACTTAATTTCCCACCTCTTACCGTAGTTATGATGAAAGAGTTTTGGATTCCGCTGCCAAGTTGTGGTCATTTTTCAGTCATGTCCAAGTCTTCATGACCTTTGGAATTTTTCTTGGTGGAGATACTTGTGTGGTTTGCCATTTCCTTCTCCAGCTTTTTTTTTTTTATAGTTGAAGGAATTGAGGCAAAAAAGAATTAAGTGACTTGCCTAAGGTCACCCAGCTAGTAAGTGTCTAAGATCAGATTTGTACTCAAAAGGGTGAATCTTTCTGACTTCAGACTCTATTCACTATGGCACCCCCTAGCTGCTACTGCCAAGTTATGTGCATTATTTTAAGTTTTGTTTTTAAATTTTAACTTTCAAATATGTTTGAAAACAAGAGACTCAGGGGTTTTGTTTTGAGTTGTTCATGTGCATTATTACTGGCACTAAGCTGAGTCTCTAGCCTCCATGATCTTTCTTCTTGGACCTCATGTGTTATTATTATTCATTTAAAATATCGAGTTGTGTTATATTTGTAATTTGATTTGTAAGTTGTACTATAAGGAGACTCTCAAGGTCTCTCTAAAGAACTTTGGAATCAATTGTGAGATGTAGGAGACACTGGCACAGGATGGCACACATGCTCGTGTGAAAGAAGGTGCCATGCTCTGTGAATGAAGCAGAATTGCAGCACTCAAAAGAAACATGAGATGCACAAATTTAGAGCCGCCTCCACTCTAAATGTTCACATGGACTATTTATGTCCAGCCTGTGGTAGAGCCTTCTGAGCTCATGTTGTTTGATCCTCCACAACTGGACACCCTGTAACTAGACACACTAGGACACACCGTAACTGTAATCCAACATAATGATGTCTTTAACTAGACTCCAATGTAAGGGTGCCATTTTGTTTTTCTTTGAGAATGAAGGGCAACAATCAAATGGCTTTTCTTTAATTGTGTGTATGTTTTAAAAAATGTATTTACCAGATTTAACATTATTCATGATAAATATCTTTGTCTGAATTCGTATTCATGTTCCCTGTGTCCCATATTTTGGGGCCATAAGGCCAATGAGAACCTTATAGGAGTTAACCTAGGGCAAGACTGGGAGCTCAATTTCTAGCCATCTCTTAGACGATTAAGCTCTGTAACCAGTGGGCAAAAACACAGATTTTTCCAGGCTACATTTCTATGTATAGAATTACATTATACTCGAGGCACATTTATATATCTGCCCCATCGGCACGAGCCCTAAAAGTAACCACATGTTCTGCTTATTGGTTAATTCTCCCGAAATGCCTATGATTTTTGTCTGATGATTTTTTGGGGGGCCATAGTAAAGAAATCAGCTTTGTTAATTCAGCATGTAATTGTTAGTGCAGTGGAAAGGGGGTTAGAGGTCCTAAGTTCTAGTCATGATTCGGCTCTTTTTATCTGGGAAGTCTTCAGCTTTTCCTCTCTTTCAGTTTTTCCATGTATAAAAGAAAAGAAGAAGTTGATGTATTATTTCTAAAATTTCCCCCAATTTTAAATTTTTGATTCTATGATTTTGCAACTTCCCCTGGCTTCTATCCATTTTGAGTAAGCTGCCCCCAATCCCCTCATTTTCTAGAACTCAACTGGGCATTAAAAAAATCTTCTAAGGGACCAGGAATAGTGTGTCCTCTTTTGACTCATCTGGACACTTTCCAGGGCATCAGGTCAGAAATTCTGCTGTATGTCTCTCTAACAAGCCTATCTCGCTTTTTGGCAACTGTATGAGTCAGGACACTCTCCTAAATTATTGGTCAACTTTCCCTCCTGACCTGGATTTTACTTGGAATAGGTTATGGGTTAGATTTTTTCCCCCTCTTTTGTTGTTGTTGATTTCTTTTGTTTTGTTTTCTGAAAGGAGGAGAAAACTTGGCCACATTTTTCCTTCCTTCTCATCTCTTGCCAAGGGAATTAGCCAAAAATATTTATGCCTGATGGTGCTAGCTAAGCCCAGATTTGTGCTGAAGTTGATCTGACTCACTTGCTCTTGTCTATGGGGAGGGGCTGACATCCCCAGCCCGAGTCCATTCATTCCTTGCATCCAGCCCAGGGGAGATCAAGTCACCCAGTGGCGATGGCCTAAGCTTTGAGATCAGCCAAAGACTCCAGGTCAGCCGCCACTTATCTGAGCGAGGCACCAGAGTGGCTGGGAAAAATACAAATCCGTTCTGAGGACCAGGAAGGATTGGACCTAATCAGGAACTCAGGGGGGAATAGAGAGGCCTTTGGGGAGTGGATTGAGGATAAGCAGAAAACAGGCGTCCCAGAGCCAGCTTTCACCTCCACTGGGGCCGCCTCCCCACCTCCTGCCAAGGGTCACACATGTTGGTACCAAGAGAGTGTTCCTGATGCTATTTTTGTTGGCGGGGGGATGTGGAGAGAGAAGGGCAGATGGGAAATAAAGAGCATTAAGGCTTTGGTCTTAGGCCAAGTCTCAAGCCTGCATGCTCTATGAAAACAAACACGAGTGAGAATGTTCCTATCCCTGGAATGATGGGAAAATAGTTAGGAAGAAGTCCAAGAAGACAGCTGCTCTGGTGGTATTCTGTGGGGGGAATGGCATCTAGAGAGTCCAGCCCTGGGAAGGGATCACGGAAGGAAGGCAGGGTCAGATCTCTATGACGGGATTATGGGTTGTTGTTGCCATCATTGTGGGTTCCTCCCCCATCTGGGCATAGTGAAAGGGTCACTTCTCTCCTGCTCTCCACCTTCCAGTGGTGGAGCTGGAAATTTTGCAAGTTTTCCCTTCTACTTGTCTTCTCTTAATCCCCTAGACAGCTAGATGGTGCCATGGAAAGAGCACCAGGCTTGGGATACAGTTTCTGCTTATTGTTGGTCCTTTGTTTTGAAGAGAATGTCAACATAGGATGGTATCTTGGCTGGATTTAAGTGAGGGCAAAGTCCCACTGAGTTTTTAGTCTCACTCATCAAAGTCCGGGGACAAGACAAAAGTCAGGATCAGTGGTGATGGCCTGGAAAGCAGTGGATAACTGGTATCTTTAGGGCCTGACCAAGCTCTAGGGGCCACCTTGATGGCCATTGGAATAAATTGTTCTCATCTGCTCATTCCATTAGTCTTCACATGCTTGGGTAGCCATACCCCAAACTCACGGATGGGCTTGAGTTCTTTTGGTTACTCTCAGCCTGGCGTAGACTGTTGGCCCAGATACTTTTACTGGAGTGTGGCTGCTGCATGTGCTTCAGTTTCTTGGAGCCCCAGGTGAGAGTCGGGGCTTGGCAATTAATACATCAGAGGCACTAGTCCTCCCTGAACACTCCATACATTTTAATTCCTGCTTAGATCCTTCTTAGCTCTATAATCTTGAGTAAATCAGTTCACACTCACAGTCTCAGTTTGTTCATATATAAAATAAAGGAGGTGGACTTGATAGTCCCCAAGTTCTAATTTGGTGATCCTAGCTGTGATCTGAATTTGTAGAAAGCATTTCCTGTACCAATGGAGTCACAGATCCAGCCTCTAGCCCTAATCCACTGTAGAGAAAAACAGTATAGCCTGGATGGAGTAGCCCCTGTGGCAGGGAGGTTCAGCTCTAGATTCGTATACGTGATGCTTGTGTAACCTTGGTCAAGTCACAGAACTATTCAGTGTTAGTGACAAACCTCTAAGTTACAGAAGAATTGCTTATCTTTATGTGTTTTGATACTTATGTGGGTATTTTCTTCTCAGTAAAATATAAACTATCTGAGCTTAAGGATTGGTTCATTTTCTGGATTTGTATCTTAAGCAATTAATGTGGTGGCAAGTATATAATAGATGCTTAATAAGTGGTGTTTCTTTACTGGGAATTCCCTTTGCCAAGGAAATCACTGGCCTGGGATCCCTCCATGCCCCTCCTCCCCCCAATTAATTCTGCTAATCCCATAGTATCCAATATTTGTTAGCAATAGCTACCATTTATGCTGTGCTCTAAGATTTGCAAAATGCTTTATGCATTATGACGCTCTGTATTATTGTACACATATTATTATACTCAGAAACTTAGTGCCTGTGTAAACTTGGACAAGTTGTTCAGTTATTTTTCAATTAATTTTTCAAAATTCAAAATTTTCAATTTCAATTGAAATTCAATAATTTCAATCAATTCAATTCTTCAGGATTCCATCTGGGTTTTTCTTGGCAGATATACTAGAGTGGTGAGTCATTTCCTTCTCTAGTTTTTACAGATGAAAAAACTAAGGCAAACTGGATTAAGTGACTCGCTTATGGTCACATAGCTAGTAACTGTCTGAGATCAGATTTGAACTTAGAAAGATGTTTTCATGACTCTAGACCTGACACACTTTATGAGCTGTACAACCTAGCTTCCATGATCCTAATTTTTCTCATTTTGATGACTTCTAAAAGCCTTTCCAGCTCAAAATCTATGATCCTGTCATTTCATTTGATCCTCACCACTACTGTAGAAGTAGGTGCTATCATTATCTCTATTTTGTTTTTAAAAATCATTTTAAGGTATTTCATGAGATATTTTCCAATTACATATATATATATATATATATATATATATATATATATATATATATAAACAATTACTTTGAACTGTTTCAATTCAATTCAATTCAATTCAATTCAATTAAAATTCTCTTCCTTCCTCCTTGAGAAGGCAAGCAATTTAATATTGATTTTATATATCTAAAGTCATGTTAAATTTCTATATTAGATATGTTGCAAAAGAAAATAGAAACAAAATAAAGCAATACAAATAGAGGGGAAAAGGTGTTCTTCACTCTGCATTCCGAGTTCATCAGTGCTCTCTTTGGAGAGCACTGGATTGTAAAGTTCTTGAATTGTGAGGGTCCCGTCGTCTGCTCAATTATAATCCTTTTCTGGGAAGAGATCTGTAAAATCTTTTCCTCTGTGCGCAGGTTTCTTGGGAGCTCTGAATCTCCTCCAGCTCTTGTCCTTCCCCAAATCAGACTGGTCTCCTTTCAGCCTGTCTGGCGTCAGAACTCTATCCCAGAGTCGATTCTCTCAGACCCAATGCTGCCCTTCTTTTATCCTCCCAGAGATTGGGCGCGTAAGGACTCCACGGGGAGTGGAGAAATACTTCCACCAATGAATTTGCTCCTCTTAGAATTCCTAAGGTGTAAATTCCCTTTAAAGGCTGGAACCAAAGGTCTGAGCCAGAAAGCTGTCAAGTCAACCTGAGTTCTCACCTTGTAATTGTCCAGACAACCTGAGTTCTCACCTTGTAATTGTCCAGATAACCTGAGTTCTCACCTTGTCATTGTCCAGACAACCTGAGTTCTCACCTGGTAATCCTAACACTGTATAACATTTTTTATCATAGGGCCTTATGGAATTGGCTTGGGTCATTGACTTGATCAGAGTAACTAAGGTTTTATAGTTGATCATCCTCACAATATTCCTGTTACCATGTGCAGTGTTCTCATGGTTCTGCTCATTTTGCTTTCCATGAGTTCATATAAGTCTTCCCAACTTTTTAACTTTATCTAACCAAAATGTGAAGGGAGGTGGATTAGTAGTACAGATCTCAAACTGTATTACAAAATAGTAATCATCAAAACAATCTGGTACCCATTAAGAAATAGAATGTTGAATCAGTGGAATAGATTAGGCATATAAAACACATAAGAAATGAACATAATAATTTATTCTTTGATAACCTCAAAACTTCAAGATTTTGGGACACTAAATCATTATTTAACAAAATTTCTGGGAAAACTGGAAAGCAATTTGATAGAAAGTAGAGGCAGATCAACATTTTGTGCTGTCTATTAAGAGAAAGTCAAAATGGGGACATGATTTAGATATAAAGGGTGATAATCATGAACAAATTAGAGAAATATGGAAAATTTATATGTATCGTTTATGGATAAGGGAAGAATTTATGACCAAATAAGAAATAGAGAGCATTCTGGGATGTGAAAAGGTCAGTTTTAATTACATCAAATTTAAAACATTTACATAAACATAAGCAGCCAAGATTAAAAGCAGAATTTTTATAGCAAGTTTCTCTGATAACAAGCTCTAATTTCCCAAATAGATAGAGAATTGAGTCAAATTTATAAGAATGTGAGTCACTCTTTAGTTGATAAATGATAAAAAAAAATAAACATAGTTTTCAGAAGAAGAAATGCTATCTATAGTCATTGAAAAATGCTCTAAATTATTACTGATTAAAACATTAAAGTTATTACCTCATTCTTATCAGATTGGCTAACATGACAGAAAAGGAGTATGACAAATGATGGAAGATGTGGAAAAATAGATTCATTAATGCGCTGTTGGTGGGATTGTGAACTGATCCAACAATTCTGAAGATTAATTAGGAACTAAATCCAAAGATATGCATACCACCTCAGAAATATCACTCTGAGGTCTATACCCACAAAGAGATCAAAAAAAGTGGAAAAGACCTATAAGAATAAAAATATTTATAGTAGCTCTTTTTCTGGTAGCAAGAATTAGAATTCGAGGGGATGCCCATCAATTTGGGAATGGTTTGACAAGTTGTGATATATAATGGTGATAGGCTACTATTGTGATACAAAAAATGACAAGCAGTATACTTGCAGAAAAACATGGGAAGATTTATGTGATACAAAGTAAAATGAGCAGAATTAGAACAACATTGACACATTAATAATAAGATTATATGATGAGCAACCCTGAGCAGCAATATAATGATCCAAAACAATTCTGAATGACATGTGATGAAAAATGCTATCCACTTCTAAAGTCTGCAGTCTGAATGCAGACTGAAACATACTTTTAAAACTTTATTATTTTTTGTTTGTTTTTTTTGTCTGCATTTTCGTTTATTACAGGGCTAATATGGACTTCACATATATAATCTATATCAAATTGCTTGGCCTTTCAAGAAAGAGGGAGGAGTGGAAGGGAGGGAGATAATTTGGACCTCAAAATTTTGAAAATGATAAAAAAAAGTTCTTGTTTACATGTAATTGAGAAAAATTAAGTTAAAAATTAAATTTAAAATAGTATTTTGTAATTCTGTTCATTTAATTTCTAGACTTGTCTTGGCAGATAGACTCCCAAGTAATTTATAACTTCTGTAATTACTTAAAATTCAAATTCTCTTTTTATCTTTTTCAGTTGATTGGTGGTGGTGTATAGAAATGCTGACAATTTATGTGGGTTTATTTTATATCCTGCAACTTTGCTGATATAGTTAATTGTTTCAATTAGTTTTTTCATTGATTCTCTAGGGTTCTCTAAGTATACCATCATGTTCTGTAAAGAAGGGTAGTTTTGTTTCTCATTGCTTATTTTTTATTCCTTCAATTTCTTTTTCAGCATAATGGTAAATAATGGTGCTGAAAATGGACATTCCTGCTTCACTTTTGATCTTATTGGGAAAGCTCTGAGTTTATCCCCATTAGAGATAATGTTTGCTTTTGGTTTTAGATAGATATGCTTCTCATTTTAAGGAATGTTCTGTTTACTTCTATGCCTTTCTGCTTTTCTTTTTAAATAGGAAGGATATAATATTTTGTCAAAGTGCTTTTGCTCCATCTATTGAAATAGTCATGTGATTTTTATTTTTGTTATGACACAGTCAATTATTCTGGTAGTTTCCTAATATTAAATCAGCCTTGTATTTCTGGTATTAATTCCCAGCTGATCATAATTTATGATCTTTGTGATATATGGCTATAATATTCTTGCTATTATTATACTTGCTAAAATTTTGCATCAATATTCATTAAGGAAATTAGTTTTTTTTCCCCTCTATTTTTGCTTTTCCTGATTTAAATATAAGCACCATATTTGTGTCATAAAAAATTGGTAGGACCCCTTTACTTATTTTTTCCCTCCAAATAGTTGAAAAATTATTGGGATTAATTTTTCTTTAAATGTTTGATAGAATTCATTTGTGAATCTATCTGGTAGTTGAGATTTTTTTTCTACGATAGTATCTTATTTTCTCTTTTATTGGGCAGGTTATATTTTTATAAATATTTATCCATTTCACTTAGATTGTCAGTTTTTTGGGCATGTAATTAAATAAAATAATTTTTAATAATTGCTTTGATTTCATTATAATTAGTGGTGCATTCTACCTTTTCATTTTTGATACTGGTAATTTAGTTTTCTTTTTTATGATATCAACTTAACCAATGGTTTGTCTGTTTTATTGGATTTTTCATGAAACCAGCCCTATCTTTTATTTATTAGTTCAATAATTTTCCTATTTCATTTTTATTAATTTCTCTTTTGATTTTCAAGATTTCCAATATACTGTTTAATTGGGGATTTAAAGCCTGTACTTTTTAAAAGTTTTTTGTTTTTTGTTCCATGTCCAATTCATTGATCTGTTCTTTCTCAATTTTATTGTTGCATGCATGTAGATATATAAATTTTCTCAAGTACTGCTTTGGCTGTATCCCACAAATTTTGGAATGTTGTCTTGTCATTCTCTTTAAAGAAATTATTGATAGATTCTATGATTTGTTCTTTGAACCATTCCTTCTTAGGATTAAATGGTTTAGTTTCCATTCAGCTTTTAACTTATGTTTCCATGAATAATGCAATGTAATTTTTATTGCATCATGGTCCGAAAATGCAACATGTAATATTTTCTGCAGTTGTACATTTGCTTATAAGTTTATGTCCTAATATATGCTCATTTTTTTGTGAAAGTGCCATGTACAGCCAAAAAATAGTATAATCCTTTTTAGCCTAAGTCAATTTTCTCTAGAGGCCTATCATATATACTTTTTCTAAAATTCTATTCAAATCCTTGATTTCTTTCTTATTTATTTTATGTAATATTTGTGATAGGCAAAGGGTTAAGATTCCCAATTAGTATACTTTTACTGTATTTCCTCCTATAACTCATTTAACTTTTCCAATTTTTGAGAAATTATTTTCTTTGGTAAATTTTTATGCCTCTTTTTTCCATTTGACCAATTTATTTTTAAAAGGAATTTTTTTTATACCAATAAGTTTTTATGCCTCTTATCAGACTATTAATTGTGTGTCTCTTATCAGACTATTGTCTTCATAATTTCTACATTTGCTTTCATTTCTTTACCTAATTTCCCTTTCAACATTCTTATTTGCTTTTGAAAATCACCTTTTTAAAGCTCTTCTGGGAATTCTTGTTGGGCTTGTGCACAATTCATATTTTTTTCTTCAAGTCTTTGTAGCTATTTTGTCTTCATTATAGTTTGTGTCTTGATCTTACCTATCAGCATAGTAGTTTTTTATTGGTATTTTTGAAAACTTATTTTTATTTTCTTTTGTTTGCTCATTTCCTCACTTTATGTCTTGAATTGGAATTCTATGTTAATTTGGGCTCTATTTTTGGCTTGGTGTGGTGGGTGGCACTGTCTCAAGCTTCAGGTTGTTTTATAGCTAGTTCTGGGGATTTGGATTCTTACTCTGCCATATTGGCTTCATCCCTAGATGTCTTTCTGTTATCTCTATTTTACAAAGGAGGAAATTGAGATTTGAGGGGTTGAGTGCCATATCTGGGGCCACATAGCTAGGAAGTGATTGAAACAGCATTAATCCCTAGATTTTTGTGACCATATACTATAATGCTCTGTTTTCTATCTTAAAATACCTTTCTGGTCTAATTCTTAATATATTCTGCTCTCTCTAATATTTATTATACAATTAATTTTACTGTGGCTTTATTATGGTGGACTAATTTTTTTTGTGATTTCCTTTCCCAATCTCTGTCTAAGAATATATCAAAGTGATGGCAAGATTAAGGGACTTCAGATTATACACATATGGATAAACGCATAATACACTCTGTGCTACTCTACTTCTATACAGGGGAGGAGCACTAGGTTTGAAATCAGAAAACTTAAATTAAAATCCTGGATCTTCCTGACCTTAAGCAAATTATTTGACCTCAATTCCTCAAACCTCAGTTCCCTCTTTTCTGAAATCAGAAGATTGGACTAAATTGTCTGTGAAGATCTTTTTAAGCTCCAATTCTAAAATCCTGTGATCCCAAGAAGTAAGAAAGCACTCATATCATCATTCCCATTTTATAGATGATGACATGGAAGCTAGAGATCTGGGAGTGATTTGTTTATTAAGTGCCAAGTCAGGACTTCAAAACCCACATGATAATAAATGAGGAAAAAGGATCTATATGTGTAAAAAGTAGCAGCCCTTTTTGTAATGTCAAGGAATTGGAAATTGAGTGGATGCCTGTCAATTGGGGAATGGCTGAATAACTTAAGGTATAAGATATAATGGAATACTATTGTTCTATTAGAAATGGTAAGCAGACTGATTTCAGAAAATTCTGGACATGAATTGATGATAAGTGAAGTGAGCAGAATCTTATAATAGTAACAACAAGATTATGTGATGGTTAACTATGATGGACTATGTTCTTTTCTACAAAGGAGTGATTCAAGGCAATTCTAATAGATTGGGATAAAATGAGCCTTCCATGTTCAGAGAAAGAACTATGGAGACTGAATGAGGATCAAAGAATAATATTTGCATCCTTTTTGGTTTTTGCTTGTTTTTTTTCTCATGTTTTTCCCTTTTGTTTTGATTTTTCTTACACTTATGATAAATATGGAAATAATTTTTTAGAAGAAGTGCATCTGTTTAACTTAGTATTGGATTGTTTCTTTTCTTAGGGAGGAAGGAGGAAAAGGAGACAAATTTAGAATATAAGGTTTTGCAAAAGTTAGAAAACTAAAATATTATTTAAATTTATTTACTTAAAATTTTTATTTTATTTTAAAATAATTAGCATATTTATTTATTTTAATATTTTATTAAAAGAAAAAACACAATAGCTCATAAATTTAGGACAGGATGGAGTCTTTGAGGCCAGCTAGTCCAAACTGCTCAGTGGACAGATGAAGATGCTAAGAGCCAGAGAATTATCAGTGACATCCCCAAGATCACAGTGGGGTAGAACCAAGATTTGAATCCATCTCCTCTGACTTCAAATCCAGCTCCCTTTCCAGTGGCACTCAGTGGTGAGGACTGAATGAGAAAATGCTCACCAAGAGCTTTTGTACTACGGCTATGCAAATGTGAACTATTGTGTAGTATTACTGGAGCCCTTGACCACACCCATGCTGAGGGAATCAATGAACTGCCACATATGACAGTCAGGCAACCCTTGGCTCCCTTCCCCCCTCCATCAGTGAGCTGAATGGCCTTTGGGCTCCCCACACCACCTGGCCCCAAATGCCCACTATTAGCGTCCCAAGGAAGCTAGACAACAAAGGGCCAGTGGGCATTGTTTGCAGCAGGCCATTACTCTCTGTCATTCCCACATTAGGCTGTTGAGAAAGGGTAGCAGAAAGAGGCCCCTGGGCCTCTATGGCCAGCCCAATCTATCCAGACTATGGCTAAAATATTTAAATTCTTTACTGGGGGTGGGAATTGGGGGCTACAGAGAAGGAAGGAGCCAGTGCTGCTGGGAGAATAGAACACAAATAGCCGGAAGAATGAAATTTAAAGACTTTAAGAAATAAGGACCTTTAATAGTAAATGTTTATGGACTGGGCAAAATTTGCTCTGGTGCAATCGTGTTTAATGTAAGCAATGCTATTGACTCACTGTGTGATCATGAGGAAATAATTTGAAGTCTGGGGCCTTTGGCTTCCTCATTTAGAAAGTAGGAATATTAACACCTGCCTCATTTATTATAGGATTGTGGCGAGATTGAAAATGAAGCCATATATGGGAAGGGGCCTGATCCACTCTAGATTGTTACTGATGGGATTTTTAATGCAAGCCTAATGGCAGAATACAGAAGAAAGACCAGGCTTCCACAGAGGAGAGGAATAGGTTTGACTCTGGACTGACACTTAAGATAATAGCCTTAAAGCAGGGCTTTTTAGAGAGTTCTGTGTCATGGACAGTTCACGGACCCCTCCTCAGAACTGTGACTTTTAAAACATCAAATAAAAACAAGATTACAAAGGTTAGTGAAACGAAAGATAAATATTTTCAAATACAAGTTCACAGATCCCCACTCTGGAAATCTATTCATGGATTCCTTGAGAGCCTTTGGAAACCAGGTTAAGAGTCCTGTTCCAGAGGTATAAGAGACCTTAAGGGCCAGCTCAGCCAAATATGTTCATTTTACTGATGAAGACTCTGAGGTCTAGGGAGATTAAATCATTGGCCCAAGGTCACACAGGCAGAAACTGTAATAGCAGGATGACTTCAGGGCTAGTACTTAATAACTATGTCACTAATAATATAGACACTTCACATCTCTGTTTATTCATCTGAAAAAATGGAGGTAATAACACCGTTAAATATTGTGATAACAATATGATCAATGAACAATGAGATCATTTAAAATGCTCTGCAAACCTTAGTGATATAACATATGCAATATATGATATACCTATTTTTTGTATATTTTAGAATACTTTACATATTTTATGGAGTAGCTAGGTGGTACATGATAGAGTTCAGAGAAGACCCATTTTCCTGAGCTCAAATCTAGTCTCAGGTACTTACTAGCTACATGACCCTAGGCAGGTCACTTAACCCTATATGCCTCAGTTTCCTCATCTGTAAAATGAGCTGGAGAAAGAAATGGCAATCCATTCCAGTATCTTTGCCAAGAAAACCCCAAATGAGGTCATGAAGAGTCAGACACAAGGAATCAATACAAGAACAACAAATATGTTTTGTATAATAGAAAATATATCTATAAATATATTTTATAGATTTATATAAATATATTTTATAGATTTTTATAGATACACATATTTTATAGATTTATATAAATATATTTTATAGATATACATTATAGACTTATTTATATATTATATATATACATCTACATATAAATATATCCTTATACTTCTCTCTCTCTCTCTCTCTCTCTCTTGTTCTTTGTGTATATGGTCTATTTTAATTGGGGTTTAGAACTAGAAGGACCCTTAAAAGCTGTCTAGTCCAACTCCTTCATTTTATAGATGAAAGCATTGAGACTGACAAGAATTTAAATATCTAGCCACATAATCACAGATTTAGAACTAGAAGGGACTTTAAGGACTCTATCCATTCCCATCATTTTACTGTTGAAGAAATGGAGTCATAGAAAAATGAAGGATTTGCCCAAGATTACCCAGGTCCTAACTGGTGAAGTTAGGATTTGAATATGGGTCCTGAAGCAATGCCATAGAAATAGTACTTGATTTGATTGGAGTCAAGGAATTTGGATTTGAATCCTGGCTCAGCTCCTTCTGCTCTGTGTGACTATAGGCAAGTCATTTCACCTTCCATTTTTCTTCATCTATAAAATGATGTATTTAGATTAGGTGACTTGTAGCTTTAAATCTGTCATCTCCATACTCAGAGGCTTGAGAGTCAGGGAGCAACTAGCATTTGGCATCCACTCTATGGGGGAAAGAAAGGTCTTCAGGTCAGATGTTCCTGTGGCAACTAGCCCAGAGAAGGAATGAGGGATGGAGGGCAAGCTTGGATAACCTAACTCTTCTTCTAAAATCTAAGCCTCCTCTAGGAAGTGCTGAGTTATTACAGAAGACTGACTCAGGGACCTTGGTACTCATTGTTGGCAATGAGAATTACCAGTGGAAGGCTTAATTGCTTCCAGGAAATCTTTTTAGAAAATCCCTCTTCATTTAGAAAAAAAGAAAGTACACAACCCAATGTAGCATGTTTGAGTTTTAGCTCTCTTTCCCAGAGATAGGCTGGTTTTGCCTCTTCTTCAGGGTTCTTAAGGGAGAAAAGTCAACCTGAAATGAAATAAAAAAGATCTGAGTTCAAGTCTAGCCTTAGATACTTACTAGCTGTCATTTAAGCTACTAGCAAGTCATTTAAACTCTATGTTTATTTTTGTAAAATTGGGATAATAGTTATTGTGAAGGTAAAATAACATAATATTTATAAAGTGTATTTTTTTCCTGTTTTTTTTTTTTTTGTTTGTTTTTGTTTTGCTAAGGCGATTGGGGTTAAGTGACTTGCCCAGGGTCACACAGCTAGGAAGTATTAAGTGTCTGAGACCAGATTTTTAAAGCTCTATGTAAATGCTATACATATATATGTGCATATATGTGTATATGTATATAAACTCAACATAAATGCTAAATAAATGTATTATTTTTCCTCTGAAGATTTGGGATGTCTTTTCTCCCTTGCCATTGGCTCAATCTGCCATTAGCTGTCTTCTTCTGCTGTTAGAATTCTTACAAGGTGCTAAGTCACTGGAATGAATAGAGACAATAGTTCTCTAATTTAGCATGGGTTCAGTATGATTGATCTGACCCCACAAGGAGATGTTATGGGCCAGAACTTGAAACAAGGTACTGAGTGGAATTGAGGAAACCATGGTTAAATCTAATTTAGCATTGATTCAATCCTACAATAAATAATGTTTTCTTTGTGATATAATGATTGGTGTATTCTCCGTGTGGGACATATAAGCGAGAAGCTCTTAGGACTTCAAGAGAACTTCAAGGAAGCTCCAGGAGATTCAGAGTGAAAATTAATTCCCACTTCCACGTTGGTGCTGGCTGGAAACATTCAGACAAGAGCTCTCGGGAGCCAAGGAGGAAAGCCTCCAGAAAACTAGCTGAGCCCCAAGTGAAGGAGATAAGATTTTGGAAGAGAAAATAAAGGATTTGGACTTTAACTCCTGGCTGCATTTGGGACTATTGAACTGAACTGAAATTAAGGCTGCCTCCAGAAGCTCCCCAAGAAATCTGCTCCTAGAGAATGATTACAATTTAGAGAACAGAACACTACGCTCTGCCCCCATCCATCATTAATGAATTAATGACTAACTTCTTAGTTCTATTTAACACCTTAATATCAGATAGCTTTTACAAATGGATATTTACTTCAAAGATATAGCAAGAATAAATATATATTTCCCACATATATCCCAAATAGCCCCAAATCCTACCTCTGTCAGAGGAGAAGGCTCAAAATTTAATTCAGTTCCTACACAGCATTGGCCCTACCTAAGGCCATACAACCTGGCTTGGTTGCAAAAGCTGACCCCTTACCCTTCAAAACTCCCAGATCAGAGATACCTTTCAATTAAAAGGAAAAGCCAACGCTGAGCTAGTGAAAGAGCCACATGAAATCAGAGGGGATTAGCCCCTAGAGCTTCTCTCTCCTTACACTATGGTCTCCCAATGGAGGTTGTGAGTGAGTCAGTTAGGAAATGCTGTTGTTCATCCTTCATTTTTAGAAGACCAATGATATCAGGATGGGGAAGTCTTAGTTGGGAGTGAATTGGATTTAAGTGAGGCAGGGCTGTGCAAAATTGTCAGCCTTAGATGTGGTTAGGGTGATGGGAGATGGCCCCAGATGCAGTGAAAGACCTTGGCCTTTTTAAGCTAAGATCTTTTCCAAGATCCAACCACATGATCAGTCAAACAAAATGAGTTAAAGAAAGTCCTCAGAATCTCCGAGGTATTTCTTTTACAAGTTGTGGTAAGTCTCCAGGAAGCAGGCTCACCAGCCTATCATCCAAGACCAGACCCTCATTACACCAGAATAACTTCTCCATCCCATGATAAGAGACATCAGGGAGTTCCCTGCTTCATCCATTTGGATGTCAGTGACCAGAAAATTATAGGAAACCAGAGGTCTTTAGTCGAGAAACATCCTCACCTCCAAAATCAGCCAGGGAAAACCCAGCTTCATTGCTGTACTTGACATTTTTCAGAGTTAAAGATGGGTTGCCCATTATCTTGATGGTAATACTTATGAATAACCACATAGTAATTATATGTAATATAATTATTTTATCTAACTCTTTAAGGCTACCTTTGATATATTTTATTAATCATGTGTATATTTTAACAATAGCTTATATCTTATAGTTTATCAAGTACTTTTCTCACAAGTGTCCTGTGAATTGAGGAAGGGTTAATTATTAACATATTGCTTTACAGGGGGAAAAAAACTGACTTAAGAAAGTAAATCCACCGTTCATCTAAAGTAGAGCTGGAATATGAATTCAACTTCTTTGGATTTTAAATTCAGAGCTATTCCTATTGTATCATAATAATAATAATAACAAGAAGAATTTATATAGTATTTAAAAGTTTGCAAAGCATTTTATAAATATTAGCACACTTGATTCTCACAATACTGTGAGGCAGATGCTCTTTTTAATTATAACTTTTTATTTACCAGATGTTTGCATGGGTAATTTTTCAACATTGACTATTGCAAATCCTTTTATTCCAATTTTCCCCCTCCTTCCTCCCACCCCCCCCAGATGGCAGGTTGACCAATACATGTTAAATATGTTAAAGTATAAGTTAAATACAATATATGTATACATGTCCATGAAGAATTGGGCTTTGAAATAGTGTACAATTAGCCTGTGAAGGAAATCCAAAATGCAGGCAGACAAAAATAGAGGGATTGGGAATTCTATGTAGCGGTTCATAGTCATCTCCCAGAGTTCTTTCGCTGGGTGTAGCTGGTTCAGTTCATTACTGCTCTATTGGAACTGATTTGGTTCACCTCATTATGGAAGATGGCCACGTCCATCAGAATTGATCGTCACACAGTATTGTTGTTGAAGTATATAATGATCTCCTGGTCCTGCTCATTTCACTCAGCATCAGATTATGTAAGTCTGGCAGATGCTCTTATTATTTTTATTTCATGGTGGAAGAAACTAAGTCACTCAAGCCAGAAACTTAGATGCCATCTAGAACTCCTCACTTTTTCTCACTGCCCCACATCCAATCAATATGGCAGCTATGTAACACAGCAGATAAAGCACTTAGTCTAAGGTCAGGAATATCTGAGTTCAAATCCAGCTTCAGAAACTTATTGCGTAGCTCTGAACAAATTTCTTAAACTCTCCGTGCCTCAGCTTCTTAATCAGTAAAATGGGCATAATAAAAAAATACCTCAGAATTGTTATGAAATTTAAGTGAGATAATATTTGCAAATTTTAAAGCATCGTGTAATACCAGCTATTATTAAGTACCAATTATGTGCCAGACATTGTGTTAAGGACTAGGGATACAAAAAACAAAAACAAAAAGAAAAAACCTTAAAATTCAGTCCTGCTATCTTGGAACTCATAATTTAATGAAGGATATAATATGCAAATGATTATTTACAAGCAAAATATGGAAAGCATAAGTTCTCTTCCAGAGAAGAAGATTAAGAAGAATTGGGAAAGGCTTCATGCAAAAGATAAAATTCTAGGTGGGAAGAAGAAAGAAGTTTCTCAGAGAAATTGAGAAATAGATGAGGAAAGAGAGAATTTCAGGAAAGGAGGGAAATGGTCTGAGTTGAGACATAGACTGTTGAGTAAGAAAAACGGCCAGTTCTTGTTATTGATTCTCTAATCCCAAATTCACAGCAACACGGTCTCTATGAATAATTGTCCAATAGTTCAATAAGTAGTCTGCAAAGTCCTGTAGAGAAATCATTATTGTTTCTCTTAAAGTCACACTATCTT
This sequence comes from Sminthopsis crassicaudata, assembly GCF_048593235.1. Taxonomy (NCBI): domain Eukaryota; kingdom Metazoa; phylum Chordata; class Mammalia; order Dasyuromorphia; family Dasyuridae; genus Sminthopsis; species Sminthopsis crassicaudata. The sequence goes on along the minus strand of NC_133617.1, from coordinate 40,694,707 downwards.
ATAACTTCTCTGCTTCAGTGAAGGGAACTGCCATCTTTCAAGCACCTATTTCCACATGGTAGAATCCCTCTCAGTTCCCGTGGCCATTCAGTTTTCAAGACTGGTTGATTTCCCATCCACATCTGCCTCTGTTTCTTTCCTCTCATGGAGCAGCTGCTGTAGAACAGGCCCATCACATTTCACTTAAGTTCAAGGAGTAGCCTCCAAATTGGTCTTCCTGCCTCCAGACTCTCTTCTCTACATTCTATTTTTCACACAGCTTTTATTTCTTCCAACAGATCACATTCCTGCTCTAGAAACTTCAGATCATAGCCTCCAAGATCAAAATCCTTGCTCACTGTCTTCTCCATCCTATTGTTACTCCCCTAGATTTCATGGGTTTTTAAAATATCTCTACTTATCTAAGTATACAAATATACTGGAGACACCTAACTGCCCATCAACAAGTACTTACTGCACTAAAAACAAGGATTACAAAGAATCAACAGAAACCATATCTGTCTTCAAGAAGATTACATTTTAATGGGGGAAGCAACATATAGTAGTAGTAGCAGCAACAGAAGTAGTAGTAGCAGTAACAATAGCTAGCACTTACGTAGTGCTTTAAGGTTTGAAAAGAGCTTTACAAATACTCATTTGATTTTCACAATAACTCTGTTATTTTATTTCCTATTTCATTTATTTATTTATTCTTTTTTTTTTTTTTTTTTTTTTTTTTTTTGCTGAGGCAATTGGGGTTAAGTGACTTGCCCAGGGTCACACAGCTAGGAAGTGTTAAGTGTCTGTGACCAGATTTGAACTCGGGTCCTCCTGACTTCAGGGCTGGTGCTCTATCCACTGCACCACCTAGTTGCACCCAGTTATTATTTTTTTTTTCTAATGAAAGCCCAGCTTTTCTTTCTGGTGAGGATCTTGGTCTCTAGGCCATTGGCCCAGTAGCTTTTCCAGTTGGTGCTGTGGAGAGGATGCTGAATTTGGAGTCTCAGGATCTGAATTAGAATCCCTCTTCTTACTTTATACTCTAGTTCTAAATCTCTGATCCTGCCACCCTTGGCTGTCCAATACAAAGGCTTTTTGATGGGAAAGGGTGTTTTATCTTCTCTCATTACAGATCATGAGATCAAGACCAAACATTCTGGAAAGCCCACCTTCCTTGATCTCTTTCCCTGTGATCAGTTAGCAGTGGGGATCTTATTCCTTTGCAGAGACCAGAGAGCATCTGCTCCCTAAATGCCGTTCTCACCACAATGGAGATTTCAGAAGAAATGCCTAATAGTTTGCCAAGGACAGGGGCAGGAGAGCCTGGCAGAACCACTCCCTGTCCCAGGAATAGCTCCATGCTTCCGCAGCAGCTGCTGCTCACCGCCCGTCCCTTCCGCCCTGGTACCATCAGGCCTGCCACTCTGCCCAGCTTTATGCAGTTCATTTCAGTGCCCACTTATTCTTCCAAGAGAAGCCGGTCAGTGTGCCAGGCGGAATCCAGGACCGCAAACTCTGGGGCCAGAGGAGGGCCCGGGGAAGGTGCAAACAAGGCTTGGGGGTAGGGGTGGGAGACAGGACAAGCACCCACATGCGCGCACACACACACATCAATGAGCGCTCTTAAGTGATTTATTCAGAGAAAAGAAGGAGAGGGGAATCTGCTCTGTTCCTAAGGCATAAACAAGGATTTGAGGGCAGCTTTAAATAGCTTTCATTAAAAGCCAGTCGTCAAGAGCTTTGGGAATCTCACTTCACGCCTGGCTCCCTGCCCATCCTGGCTGATGAGTCATAGACAGCACAGGAGCCTCCATTCCCTTCTGTGGGAAGCAACTCTGGGAGAAGTCTGAAGGCCTGAGCCCCGGCTCCTGCAGGTGAGTCCTGATCCTGCCATACACCAGGACTGGCACCTGCCGGAGGGGAAGCTGATCTAGAAGCAAACCCAACGGGAAGAGAAGAGGGAGAGATGTGTCCATCAAACGCTCAGTCACAAGTTTTCATCAGGCATTTCCCACATGCTGGGCACTGGGCGAGCTTGGGGTGTCGAGGAAGGCAAAAATCAGTCCAGTCCCTGCCCAGACATCTTCCGTGCTACATGGATATAAACAGGGACATCCAAGAGATATACAGAGCACGTGAAGGGTGCCTTCTCTGGGTCTGCTTCCTGGGGTGTAAATTGAGGGGATTCAACTAGAGGATCTCTAACCAAGGTCTCCGCTTCCACCTCTAACTGATCTTAGCACAAAGAAGCCGAGAAGCAATCCCTTCCAACCTCAAATCTATGAGCCATGAAATTATTTTACCTTTCTGTAAAATGGGGATGATGATAATTACACTTAGAGAAGGTGTGTGGGATAGTCCATGAGGAGCTGGCTTCAAACTCAGGTCCAGTTCTGCTTAGGATGTAGACCAGCTATATCACCCTGGTGATTTGTGATTATTAAATATAATAAAAATAAAATAATGGCAGAATGGTTATTTTAAAATATAATACCTATTTGTGATTACAAAATATAATAAAAATAAAATGATAGAATTGTGATTATAAAATATAATACCTACTTGTGATTATAAAATTTAATAAAAATTAAATAATGATAGAATATCATAATTAGGAATAAACGATGGGATTGTAAAATTAATAGGCATCAGTTAGCCATAGTACACAGAGTGTTGGTTGGAGTTCAAATACTATCTCAGTACTAGCTGTAAGTTAACCTCTCTAAGCCACAGCTTCCCCATTAGTAATATGGGGAATAAACTATGGGATTGTAAAATTAACAGGCAGCAGGTAGCCATAGTAGATAGAGTGTTGGGCTTAGAGTTCAAATAGTAGCTCAGTACTAACTATAAGTTAACCTTTCTAAGCCTCAGCTTCCCTATCTATAAAATGGGGATAATAAAAAGCACCCACTTCACAAAGTTGTGCTGATCAAATTATATATATATGTATGTGTGTGTGTATGCTATATATAGATATACTATACATAATTATATACTATAATTAGTATATGTTAGTGTATATACTAATATATAGTACACATATATTATATTTACATATATAATTATATACTACAATTAGTATATGTTAGTATATATACTAATGTATAGTACACATATATTATATTTATATATAATTATATACTACAATTAGTATATATACTAATATATAGTACATATATATTATATATACATATGTATGTATATAATATTTTGCAAACTTTAAAGTACTCTATATGCTCTAGTTATCATAAAAGTAATAATAAAATAATGTTATAATAATGGTAATAATAACAATAATAACCCCTTGAAATGACACAGTGGCTAGGTCTGGGTGAAATAAATTCATATCCCTGAGCTCAAATCTGTTTTCAGACACTTCCTAACTGTGTGACCCTGGGCAAGTCCCTTAATCCTATTTGTCTCAGTTTCCTCATCTGTAAAATGAACTAGAGAAGGAAATGGCAAACCACTCCTTTGTCTTTGCTAAGAAATCCCCAAATGAGGGCACAAAGAATTAGAAATTGCTGAGAACAATTGAATAATGACAAATAATAGTGGAACTAATGTAATATTAATAATTCAATCTAATACTATTGATGCTAAGAAGAAAGATTCGAACAAGATAAAAGTTTTTTCAGGTATAAAATCGAAGAGGGGGAGGAGAGGAGGGGGCCCCAAGTCAATCTCCTGAGCACTGGGCCAAAGGGGACAAGATTGCTCTGTGGCTCACAGAGGGTGGTGGCTTTGCAGACTCTGGGAAAGGCCAATGAATGGAGATGTGTTCTCTCTCCTAGTTTGTGGGCAGAGCTGGAATAAAGAAACTCCAAACAGAGAGCGGGTCCCCTGGAGAGCGAGAAGTGTGAACTTCACTACAGTGTAGGCCTCTGGGGGCTGGGTAGGGCTCGGGGTTACTGGGCTACAAGGATGCTTAGGAAAGGGGAGAGAATAAGACTGAAGAGGAAAGTCTAGCTACAGACAGGTTTAAGAACAACCCTGAAAAAATATTCCCCTACCATTGAGGGATTCTTTCCCTGGGGTCCATGAATTAAAAAAAAATAAAACAAACAAACAAAAAAACACTTTTGGTGGCTATTTTAATATAATTGGTTCCCTTTATAATTTTATGTATTTTACTTCATGCATTTAAGAACGTGATTCTGAGAAGGACCCCCCTAGGCTTTAGCGGATTGACTGCCAGAGGAATCTATGTAATAAAAAGGGGCTAACTCCTACTTATTAAACAAGGAAGAGAAAAGATCTGAAGAGAAACACTAGCTGCCCTCAAAGGGACTATGGTGTAACCTATGTACCTGGGGCCAGGTAGATGGAACACACTGGACACAATTCCCCCTTAGCATTCAGAATGAATGTGTGGTTAGAAATTGAGAAGGCTCCAGGCTCCAAAGAGGTAAAAATGAGATCCAGCAATGATGAGAAATGCTGCTTGGGTTATAGGACTGTGCAACACCTAGATTTAGAACAGGCAGGGATCCTAGAGAGCATCAAATCCTATGCCTCATTTTGCAGAATAGGAAACTGAGATTGGGGGAGATGAAAAAACTTGCCCAGGGGTTTGTTGTTCTGTTGTGTCCAACTCTTTGTGATCCTGTGGACCACAGCACATTAGTGCTTTCATGAACTTTCTCTCTCTCTGTCTCTCTCTATCTCTCTCTGTCTCTCTCTATCTCTCTCTGTTTCTCTCTGTCTCTCTCTGTCTCTCTCCCTTTCTCTCTCTCCCTCCCCCTCTCCCTCTCTTTCTCTCCCCCTCTTTCCATCTTCCTTCCTTCCTTCCTTCCTTCCTTCCTTCCTTCCTTCCTTCCTTCCTTCCTTCCTTCCTTCCTTCCTTCCTTCCTTCCTTCCTTCCTTCCTTCCTTCCTTCCTTCTTTTCTGCTTGAAAGAGAAAGGTGAGGGATAACCAGTGGACAAGTTGTGTACCCAACCGGTATTCACATGATGTCAGGAAATATTGAGGACATCTCTCAGAATGGTGGATAGACCCCCTAAGTCAGATTTATGGGAAGATGTATAAAAAATCACTCAAGATGAACAGACATGAGTGGTGATACACATCAGTGCTGGGAACATCCACATTAAGGAGATAATAGATCCATTGAAATATTTGAATATTAATTGAATCTCAGCAAGTTCTATCTTAGCCCAACTCTGTTTACTGTAAACTCCTTTGATTGCTAGTCCCTGGATGGTGAGCACCATATTATCTTCAAGAAGTATTTAGTGAGTAGCTGCTATGCCTTGGAACAGGGTAGAGAGTTGGCAGGGATGAATCAAGAGTGTTGTGAGGGATACACAGACCAATAACAAAGATGGAGAAATTTTCACTGCAAAGACTCGGGTGTTTGGAATCAAAGGACTTGGATGTGATTTTTTAAAATTACAGTTAATTTCTTTAATTAACAGAAACATCTTTCTTCTCCCTCCAACCTATCATTCTTTTGAGGGAAAAAAGAAAATCAAAATTCTTGTAACAAATTGTGATGGTCAACAAGACAGATTCCTTCATTGGCTGTGTTAAAACAATATATATCTCTGCACCCTGATAGCATTCTCTCTCTGAAAGGACTTCGTTAGCGTGTTCCCATTATTGATACTGAGTCAAGGCAGTGATCAGCTTTCTGGCATCTTTCAAAATTGTTTCTTTCAACAATGTTGTTGTTATTATATAAATCCCTCTCCAGGCTCTGTTCATTTTATTTTGTATCCATTTATGAAAGTTCCCCAAAGTGTTCATTTTTAACAGTATTTTATTTTTCCAAATACATGTAAAGATAGTTTTCAACATTCATTTTTGTAAGATGTTTTGTTCTAAATTTTTCTCCTCTCTCCCTTACTTTCCCTTACCCCAAGACAGCAAGAATCTAATATAAGTTATCAAGTAACAAAATACAATTCTTTTAAACATATTTTCATATTTGTTTCATTGTGCAAGAAAAAAGGGGGAAAAACATAAGAAAGAAAATAAATAAATACGAAAGTGAAAATACTCTTTTGACCCACATTCAGTTTCCATAGTTCTCTCCCTGCTGTAGATAGCATTTTCCAATCCAAGTCCATTGGAATCACCTTGACCCACTGCCTTGTTTGGAAAAGCCAAATCTATCACTGTTGACCATCACACAATCTTCTTGTTACTGTGTACAATGTTTCCATGGTTCTGCTCAAAATGGGATCATTTTTTATAATATGAGTAGTAATATAAAATGTTTTTCTAGCTTTGCTACATCAATTCATAAGTCTTTTCTCTTCTATTTGAAACTATCCCTAAATGTCTTAGACCACAATAGTGTTCCAATGCATTTACATACCATAATACATTCAATTTTGAATTCTGACCATGTCACTTCTAGTTGTGTGATCTTTAACCTTGGGGTCTTCAGGGTCCTCATCAATAAAAAGTCCTTCTGGAATTGGATCCTATACCCCTAAGATCTATTTGGGAGTGGGCCATCCCAAAGTTGTCCATTCATGAAACTAACAGAACAAGATAAGTTCTCTATCTAAATTCTAGGTCTGTGTTCTAAATTACGATTACTGTAGAAATTAATGGAGGATATAAGGACCTGGAGATCAGGGAGTCTGGAATGATGAGCCTAACTGGGTCCAATGCTTTAGCACTAGTGATAGTGAACTTGATACCATGTTCAACTAATGTTCATCTGGTGGGTTTTGGGTCTGTCATCTGCGAAATGTAGGAGTTGGACTAAAGCTTCTGAGGTCCCTTCTAGCTCCAGACTTAGGTCCTGTGACACCGAAGCTTTGTTAAGGATAGAATTTCAGAATTGAAAGGGACCACTGAGTCTAACTCTTACTGAATAGAAATAGACTCTACATCACACAAGAGAAATGGTCATCCAGGCTCAGCTCCAATTCTGGGGCGACATTCCCTCCCTCCAGAAGCAGATCTAGTGGTTAGGAATGAGCCTAATGATTCCCAAAGCCTCCAGAGAGCTGAGGAGGTCTCCATCAGTCTCAACTCCAGGGCAGATGTCTTTCAGGGAGGTGGGCTTTCTCCAGGGGAGGCCTCTTCTGTTTGGCAGCCTTCCCCTACACCCCTCCCTCCTCCCACACATCTCCTACCTGTTTCCAACCCCTCCAGTCCCAGATCCCCCAGAATAGGCAGTTCAGCAAGTTCTGTCTTGTGATTTTGAGATGAAAAAAAAAAGAAAGAAAGAAAAATACAGTTTGTCAACATGATGGAATGCTTTTTATCCTATCAACTACTTCTTAATTGCCTTCACAAAGTCAATTCCTTTCTTCCATTTCCCAGTGATTTCATTATTAATATCTAACAGATTAATGAGGGAAAGGACTTGGCATTTTGTTGTGACTTGATAGAGTAATGTTAGTGTGACCTGGTGGATAAACAATTCATCTCAGAGCCATGAATGTAGGTTTAAGGTTCACTTTTTTTTTCTTATTTTTTGCTGAGACAATTGGGGTTAAGTGACTTACCCAGGCTCACAGATTTGAACTCAGGTCCTCCTGACTTCAGGACTAGTGCTCTATCCACCCCTCCATGTAGCTGCCCACTAAGGTTCACTTTTGACACATACTTGTTGTGTGACCCTGGGCAAATTATTTAGCTTCTCATTTCTCTGAACAACTTTCTAAGACTATCCATTGCAGAAAAAGTGTTGACCCACTTTTATAGAAGGACTTCCTCCTCCTGTAGTTCCTTACATCAGTAAATCACAGATACAATTTCTCTATCTATTCTTAGCAGCATGAGCCAAAGAGCAAAGTAACCCAAAATTCAAGAAGTGGCGGAAAAAAAGCTTATCCTATGAGTATATTTTAAAGAAAATGAAAATTTGAGGAAAATCAGGGGACTTTCTTCTGGAGACTTTCTCTGATTTGGGCATTTTTTTATCCATAGGTGACTTTATGAGGGTTTGTGATTAATTTCCTTATTAGACAAGAGTACCAGAAGTTAGTTTCTTTTGTTGACTGAACTAAGGGATACTATTCCTTCTCTAGATGGATACTAATATTTAAAGTCCCTTGTGATGATGACATAGTGTCCTACGATTTATGAAAATCTATGCACTTTTAGGAGACATATTACTATGTACCAGAATGGTGTTTTACAGTTATTTAGTTTTATAATTATTATCTCATTTATAAATATTATATTTTTGCAATTATTATCTCATTGAATCCTTACAACAACCTCAGGAGATGGATACTATTATGATCTTCCATTTTATAGAAGAGGAAACTGAGGCAAACAGAGGTTAAGTGATTTTTGCTAATAAGTGTCTGAGGAAGGATATGAGTCAGGTTTCCTGATTCTAGGCCCAGCTCTGCTAAAAGTAGCAGAGATGATTGAAATCAAGAATGATGTTTATGGAGTGAGAGAGAGCATAGAGTAGTAGAAATTTTCCATTCCTCAAATGGAGGCTCTCATTTGGGACACTTTGCATTCCAAGTTCCTTTTCAGCTCTAATCTAGATCCATGGCTAGGCAGTAACTGAATACATGGGGTCATATGAACATAATGAAATATTATTGCATAATAAGAAAGAATAAGTATGAGATAGTCAGTGATATTTGGGAAGAGGTCTTGTAGTAAAATACACTGCTGAGTCCTCAATTTGCACTCCTGGGACTTGAGATCAAGCTCTGATTGATTCTTATGATCTCTGTGATTTTGGGGAAAGCATATCACCTCTCTAGGCCCAATTTCCTCCCTTACAAAATCATAGTAGGGGAGGGGAAAGAGAAGGAGGAGGATGAGGAAGAAGAGGAGGAAGAGGAGGAAGAGGAGGGGGAGGAGGAAGAGAAGAAGAAGAAGACGAAGAAGAAGAAGAAGAAGAAGAAGAAGAAGAAGAAGAAGAAGAAGAAGAAGAAGAAGAAGAAGAAGAAGAAGAAGAAGAAGAAGAAGAAGAAGAAGAAGAAGAAGAAGAAGAAGAAGAAGAAGAAGAAGAAGAAGAAGAAGAAGAAGAAGAAGAAGAAGAAGAAGAAGAAGAAGAAGAAGAAGAAGAAGAAGAAGAAGAAGAAGAAGAAGAGAAGAAGAAGAAGAAGAAGAAGAAGAAGAAGAAGAAGAAAAAAGAAGAAGAAGAAGGAGGAGGAGGAGAAGAAGGAGGAAGAAGAGACTAAGGAGGAAGAGAAAGGGAGCCTAAAATCTGAAGCCTGTGACAATTAGATGGGGAAAAGTAAATAAAAAGGAATGGATAGATGACCTTGATAAAGACAGAGGGAAGACCTCAGAAGGTATTATGATACTTTATATATTGAAAGTAATTTAAATACAAACATTTACTTATCAAGTTTAGCTTTTTTAATTTTTAATTTTTAAAAGGCCAAAATCAGTGAGTTCATCAATGCAGGGGAATTTTTCTGAGAAGAAACTGTCTCTCAGGTCTACAACTTGTGCAGAGTGCAATCCTATACAAATGCTTAGGACACTAACATGTTAAGTGACTGTCCCAAGATCACACAAATAGAATGTATAGGAGATGCAATTGAGCCTGGGCCGATGAGTTGACCCTACCCACCCTGGCACAATGTCTCTCATTGACTGTATTGATGTTCAATGTTGTTTCTAATAAATTTTTTTTAAATAGAAAATAGCTGCCTCGTCCTTGGCCCTTCTCTCCCACCTCGTCCTTGGTTCCTTCCCCCTTAGTTCCCTGTCTCGCTGTAGCCTCAGATTCAACCCACCCCAAGCAAACAGAACAGCTCTGGGATGTTGGGAAACTCCCATCATCCTCATGCTCCTCGATGTCCTCCCCTCACAAAATCAGGTGACTTCTGAGAGCTTTACATTCATCTGTGATCCCATGACTATACTTGGAGCAGAACGTCACTTCTAGAGCCCCCTGAAGACACAACTAGCTGTGTGACTTTGAACAATTTTCTTCACTTTCCTAGCCTCAGTTTCCCCTTATGTGAAATGGGACTAGGTGGTCTCTAATTTCATTTTAAGTCTATGTTTCTCTGTCCCCCTGCTTGGAAGGCTTTAAACCCGGGCGATGGGTTTTCTGGGAGATCTGGGGCCTCTGATCCAAGTTACACGGGGATGGTCAGAAGTGACCAGAGGAAAAGATGGAGGAAGGGTTTTCCCCTTGTTGCTCAGGGGTGGGGGTTGGGGGGGAGCCCGAGCATCCGGGTCTGCAGGCTTGTTGCGAGCGTGATAAATCTGCTCCTGCAGTTCTGGGCCGGGTCTGTTCTGTGGCTTTCTTGGTGGAGGGGACCCAGGGAGCAGGGGCCCCGACGCCGGGT